>NC_134357.1:534124674-534424674 GCF_048569485.1 Anomaloglossus baeobatrachus | reverse complement strand
CTCTTAAGCGGGCTTTACATGATACGATATATATCTAACGAGATGTCGGCGGGGTCACGTCGTAAGTGACGTACATCCGGCATCGTTCGTTATATAGCGTGTGACAGCTATGAACGAGCAGAAATACTCACCTTCTCGTTCATCGATGACACGTCGCTCATTTTCTAAAAATCGCACGTCCTGTTGTTCATCGTACCCGGGGCAGCACACATCGCTCCGTGTGACACCCCTGGAACGATGAACTGCAGCTTGCCTGCGGCCGCCGGCAATAATAAAGGAAGGAGGTGGGCGGGATGTTTACGTCCTGCTCATCTCCACCCCTCCGCTTCTATTGGTCGGCCGCTGTGTGACGTCGCTGTGACGCCAAACGTCCCTCCCCCTTCAGGAAGAGGATGTTCGCCGCCCACAGTGAGGTAGTTTGGAAGGTAAGTACGTGTGACGGGGGGTTACAGCATTGTGCTACACGGGCAAGAAATTGCCCGTGCCGCACAAACAATGGGGGCGGGTGCGATCGCAAATGCGATCGCACGATTAATTGTAACGTGTGAAGCAGGCTTTACTGCACATGGAATGGCGATTTGTCTTAAAAAGCGAGGCGCACCATACGGATTATATCTTTCTTCCTATGATTTGATTTTCTACGTTGTCAGCACATTTTAAATATGCCACTGTTTGTCTTTACAGTTCTATGATCTGGGCAGGTAAAGTACAGAATCTTCTAATTCTAGGGTGTAACTTGGATCAATTGGGGTCTAGCAAAACTAGTCTCAGTAATGCCCAAAGTAATGGGGACAGTTTTGGGTGGAAGAGCATGTATTCATTTAGGAGAAGATTTCTTCATTGGAATATGGCTGGACTACACCGCAGATAAAGCAGCCACAGCCGGTGACTAAAAGAATCTGTGACTTCTCTGGATTTACTGGTCACTACTCACCTGGGTAGTCATATGTAGGAATCTCCTCTTTACACCGCTCATCTGCCCTCACATATGTCTCTGTAGTATTAATATGGGTCAGATCTTCACCCTGAAAGATATATTGTAAAAGTCAGAGACAGATGGAGAAGTCACATCTATGATCAGCTCTAATCCTGACATCTCCACTGCTCTCATTACACAAGTATAAACATATAATACTGGAGGATAAAACAAGACTGAGCACAAGAGCTTCACAGCCGTCTACACATCATAGGGAGATTTCATGACACCTTCTCTCCATCTACCTGATGATCCTGAGTAATATTGGGATCTTCTTGTTTACAGTCCTGTGGAAGAAGAGGACGGGGACATCTCTCTGGTGTTGTCCTCTCACTGGATAGAACTAAAAGAAACACATACAGGGACTGAATTCATTCTTTACATACAGATAATTATAGGCTGGGAGTATTTAGTCCTGTCTGTTACCTGGTGGTGTGAGGGGCTGGGGAATGTGCATCATGACGTCCTTGTACAGATCTTTGTGTCCTTCTAAATACTCCCACTCCTCAATGGAGAAATAGACGGTGACATCCTGACACCTTATAGGAACCTGACACATACAATGATACAGTCATCCCCCGATCCCTTCATAGCGTTTACTGTATAATGTCCCAGCATTCCCAGCAGTGTCACCTCTCCAGTCAGCAGCTCAATCATTTTGTAGGCGAGATCTAGGATCTTCTGGTCATCGATGTCCTCATGTATCAGGGGGTGAGATGGAGGCCCTATGATTGGGCTCAGGAGTCTTCTCCATCCCTCAGACAGAGGGTCCTGACAGCGATCACTAGAGGTCTTCTTCACTACTGTGTAATCCTGGTTATGGAGAGACACAGTAATAAATCTCACTACAGACATTTCCAGAGTCCTCACCTCTCCAGTTCTGTCCATCTGTTATTCCCATAGCTAAGAATGATGTAATGTGACGTTAACAGACTCTCTCACCTCTCCAGTAAGCCGGAAGAGGATCTCTAGGGTGAGGTGCAATATCCTCTCCGCCAACTTGTCCCTGTCCGTTTCCATCCTGGTCAATCAGGAAAATTCTCATATAGAAAATCTCCACTGAGAGGATCCGATATTGTAGGGACCTGAATGGGGAGAAGATGACGATGTAACATCATAAAGAATCTTGTTTAATAAGACAATTACTGTAGATTCAAAGGGGAAACATATGAGGAGATATAATGTGTAGATGTTATTTTCTCGGATTCTATAAACTGGAATTTTATAAACACCGGCTACTCGCTCCACTCTGCACTCAGATGTGATAGTAAAGGAAACTCCGCTTCACACTCATCCACTCAACTGCTGCAATGAATCTAGTGTCCCCCCACAGACAGTTTACACATAAAAACAAAGAAACAAACAAACTTTTAACCCCATTATGGCAGCCTTACTTTGGAAATAAAGGTGGCAAGAAAGGGTATTTATTTTGATTTGCCGTTAATAAAGGCAGCAAGAAAAAAAGTGAATAGCGCTGCCCAGCTTCAGAAAATCTCCAGGGTTTCAGATATTGGGGGTAGCTGAGACCCTGGAGATTATGATTCCAGCCATTTTTTCCGGTTCCCGGTCACGTGATCACCGTTTTAAACCATATAAAGATGGTCATATTTTTTGTGTTTATTTTTTTATTACTGACAGTAATGTCGGGTATCTGATATACGCCGTTACATTACTAACCATTGGGATTGATGCCAGGTGACATTAAAACTGGTATCAACCCCATATATTACCCTGTTTGTCACTGCACCAGGGCAACGGGATGAGCCAGGGCAAAGCGCCAGGGCTGGTGCATCTAATGGTTGCGTCACTTCTGGGCCGGCTGCGGCCTGCTATTTTTAGGCTGGGAAGGGCCAAATAACCATGGCTCTTCCCACCCAGAGAATACCAGACCACTGCTGTCCGCTTTACTACCTTGGCTGGTAATCCAATTTGTGGGGGATCCTACATTTTTTATTATTATTATTTATTGATAAACCATATATTTATATATAAAACCATCCTGGGGTGCCCTACATTTTGGATTATCAGCCAAGGTGAAGCTGTCAGCTGCGGTCTGCAGCCGTCTGTTTTACCCTAGCTGGCTGTCAAAAATATGGAGGACCCCAAGTCGTTTTTTAAAATTATTTATTTTTTGGCTACATGAAAGTCAATAAATGGTGCCAGCTTAGAATATGTAGGGAGGTGGGAAATCATGTATGTGATTGACATCCATTCATCCATCCTAGCTTTTTATGCTATGTGCCCACGATCAGGGTTTGTAACGCTTTGGGCGCAAAGTGTTTTCGCTGTGTCCAAAACGCTGTATTGTGCAGTACAAGTGCAGTGTAAGGATTTTTAGAAATCTCCTGCCCACTGTGCTTCTTTTCTCTGTAGCATAAACTGACCTGCGGCGCGGCTTCCTAAGCCTCAGCATGTCAATTTATGCTGCGGAGAGGACAGTGTTCTCCGCAGGGACAATAGAGCTAAAGTCCGCAGCAGCTTGAACCCGGATCGTGGGCACAGGCAGCTGCCTTCTCCTGTGGACAGCACTCGCATCTCCGCAGGAAGCCTGACACTGCGTACTAGACGCCGTGTCACCGGATCGTGGGCACATAGGCTAAAAGTGAGAAATTTGGCACTACAACATTTTTGTGAAGTACCTGTGTATTGAAAATGCTCACTATACCCTTCATTGAGGGGTATAGTTTGCAAAATGGGGTCACTTATGGCGGTTTCTGCTGTATAGGTACCCAAGGGGTCCTGCAAATGTGACATGGTACCCGCAATTTATTTAAACTTTTCCAAAATTCAAATGCTGCTCCTTCCGTTCCGAGCCCAACCGTTTGTTCAAACAGAGGTTTTTGGCCACATGTGGGGTATCCCTGCGCTCATAAGAAATTGGATAACAAATTGTTTCGTCTATGTTTTAGTGTTGCCTCTTGAAAAAGTGAGAAATGTGGTGCTAAAACAACATTTTTGTGAGAAAAAAAGAAAATTTTCAATATGACGACCTAAGGTTATCAGATTCTGTGAAGTACCTGTGGTTTCAAAATGCTTACTATATCCCTGGATAAAATCTTTAAGGGGTCTAATTTCCAGAATGGGGTTATTTGTGGGGGAGCTCCACTGTTTAGGCACCTCAGGAGCTCTCCAAACACGACATGTCGTCAGATGATGATTCCAGCCAATTTTACAGTCAAATGTCACTCCTTTCCTTTTGAGCCTAGCCATGCAAACAGTTAATTTCCAGAATGAGTTGATTTTCATGGCTCAACGTTATAAAATTCTTTGAAGCACCCGGGGGTTTAAGGTACTCACCGGACATCTCAATAAATATTCCTTGAGGGGTCTAGTTTCCAAAATGGGGTCACTTGTGGGTGATTTCTATTGTTTAGGTTCCTTAGGGGCCCTACATGCAACATGGTACCTGGAATCTTTTTCAGTCAAATTTGCTTTCCAAAATTCAAATATTGCTCCTTCCGTTCCCAGCTCTCCCATTTATCCATACAAAGCTTTCTGACTACATGTGAGATATCACCGCGCTCATAAGAAAGTGGGTAACAAATAGTGGTGTCCACTTTTTGGCGTTACCTCTTGAAACAATGAGAAATTTGGTGCTAAAGCAACATTTTTGTAAAAAAATAAAATTTTCAACAAGGACTAATGTTATCAAATTCTGTGAAGTACCTGTGAATTCAAAATGCTCACTGTACACCCCTATATAAAATCCATGAGGGGTCTAATTTCCAACATGGGGTCACTTGAGGGGGTTTCTGCTGTTTAGGTACCTTAGGGGACCGGCAAATGCGACATGGTGCCCACAATCTATTTCAGTCAAATTTGTGTTACAAAATTCAAATATTGCTTCTTCTGCTCCTCCTATTTGTCCAAACAGAGGTTTCTGACCACATGTGGGGTATCAGTGCGCTCAGAAGAAACTGGGGAACAAATTTTAAGGTCCATTTTGTTGTGTTCTTTCTTCTAAAAGTGAATACATTTGGGCTAGAGCAACATTTTAGGTAAAATGATCATTTTTATTTTTTTTCATTCCACATCGCTTTGGTTCCTGTGAAGCACCTGAAGGGTTAATAAACTTCTTAAATGTGGTTTTGAGTACTTTGAGAGGCGCAGTTTTCAGAATGGTCTCACTTTTGGGTATTTTCTGTCACCTAGGCCTCTCAGTCACTTCAAATGTGATGTGGTCCCTAAAAATAAATGGTTTTGTAAATTTTGATGGAAAAATGGGAAATTGCTGATGAATTTTGACCACTTCTAACTTCCTAACCCTAATTTTGTTTCAAAAATTGTGCTGGTGTAAAAGTAGACAAGTGGGAAATGTTACTTATGAACTATTTTGTGTCACATAGCTCTCTGGTTTAAGGGCATAAAAATTAAAAGTTTGTAAACTGCAACATTTTCAAAATTGTTGTCAAATTTCCGTTTTTTCACAAAAAAAGGCAAAATATATCGTCCTATATTTACAACTATCCTGAACTACAATATGTCACGAAAAAGCAATCTCAGAATTACTGGGATCCGCTGAAATGTTCCAGAGTTATAACCTCATAAAGTGACACTGATCAAAATTGCAAAAAACGGCCTGGTCATTAAAGGGGTTATCCGGCTTATTTTGAATTTTTTTTATTATCTCTCTATTGGGCTACATTGGGGCAGGTAAGTAGATAGAGACCACTTACCTGCCCTGTCAGCTCCTCTCCCCTGGCTCAGAGTGGTCATGTGACCGCTCCTGCCGCGATTTTGCTGCTTCCGGTCATTTCATGTCAACATGGGCAGGACCATGTTGACATGCAAATCTGGTAACAGCATATTGCCGCCCTGCTGGCCGGGTACAGTGTGTGAGTCCCCGCGCCCCTTCCCTGCACCCTCCCACACATTCCCCCCGCACCCCGTACTCTCCCCACAACCTCCCCCGGCACTGCTGTGGGGTCCGTAAGCTGAGGGGAGGGGCCTGCCTGCAGGTGCCGTGGTGTCACCGCCAGCACCGGGCCCCCTGCACAGGATCGCACATTCAAATGTATCAGCAGCATCTGTGATGCCGATACATTTGAAAGCACTGATGAGAGGAAGCGCAGCGCTGCTTCTCATCACTGTCCCGCTGTCAGTGTCTGACAGTTCAGGAAAGCGGTGACGTCACTACTGTGCTGATATGTCCAGACCAGACAGCGGACGAACGTGCAGGAGCGGCGGGGACCGAGGAGGGGTAAGTATGTATTCCCTCCATGTGTTCCCTATGGGGGTGGGGGTGGGGTCGGTGCAGAACGATGGTGGGGGGGGGGGGGTCGGTACAGAGCACCGTGTGTGTGTGTGGGGGAGGGTTGCAGAGCCCGATGTGTGTGTGGGGTGCAGAGCCCGATGTGTGTGTGGTGTGCAGAGCCTGATGTGTGTGTGTGGTGTGCAGAGCCCGATGTGTGTGTGGTGTGCAGAGCCCGATGTGTGTGTGTGGTGTGCAGAGCCCGATGTGTGTGGGGTGTGCAGAGCCCGATGTGTATGTGCGGTGCAGAGCCATATGTGAGTGTTGTTGTGCAGAGCCATATGTGAGTGTTGTGTGCAGAGCCCGATGTGTGTGTGTGACGCCAGGTAGTCACATACATAACAACATACAAACCCCCCCACCCTAGACAGTAACAACAGTCAGACAAAAACCCTTGTTGTCTCCCTCCAGGGCCTGATGTCCACACCAGGTGGGGCGGAGCCAGGCGGTTGGCCCCACCCACCAAGGAGTTCACAGGCCTGGAGGCGGGAAAAGTGTGAGATCAGTTTTGAAGGTGAAAGTGAGAGGAGTAAACACTGCAGGTGTCTGGGTAGGAGCCCAGGCACTGACAGCAAGGTTGGCAGATGGTGGTGGCAGTCTGCAGGAGTTGGTGGAACTCCGCAGAGCCGTAAGGACCGGGGTCGGGCGTTGGCCCGCCGGTACCGAACCGGGGAATGGAGTGAAGCTAAGCACACAGACAGGGCCATCGGACCCCGAGCAGGCTTGGAGCCGCCGTCAATAGTCAAATCTGAATGTGACAGGAACCCAAAGGGTTTCCTAACAACCAAGTCCCGATTGAAGGCAACAGTCCACACCGTGAGGATATACAGCCACCGCCACAGGCTAGAGATCCAAGCGCCAGCGGGCAAAACGGGCTCCTACGGCACCCATACGCCGGGGAGCGGACTACCGGTGGGCAACCACAGGAGTCAGAACATTCTAAAAGGTGCAGAGAAAGACATCCACCATCAGCCGTCCGGGGAGAGCACAACAACAACACTGCAGCCGACTGCGGGACCCGTCCATCCGGCCGCTTTTGGTTTACCAACGACTCTGTCAGTGATTGTCCGAGTGAGCACACCAGTGCCGTCCGGCACCACGCCACGCAGTCCCTGCACCCCAGCCATCCGGCCTCCCCGTTACACCACCGGGCCCCGGGATCATCAACCCCCCTAGCCACAGAGGGGACAACATCCTAGCTGCACCCTACCATCTCTCCCGGGATCCCCGTTACCAGCAGCGGTGGTGCCATCATCACCACGTCCCGTGGGTGGCATCACAAACGATCTCCCTAAACATACCACCCCCTTTTCACTCACGGGTGAGGAGCGCTGCTCGAGTCCCCGGGTCCGGTCCACCGCTCGAGCCACCGAGCAGCAGCAGAAGCCCCGGACCCGAGCATGGCGAGCGCGTCCCCTCCGCCTGCGACAACTTGGCGCTACGAACAGGATAGAACCGATCTACTTACCAGTAGAAGTGCGCCTTGTGGTCTCCGCCGGCGGTGTCCGAAAAATTTGAAGCGCCGCCATCTTTGGCGCGAAGATTTCCCGCTCGAGCATCTTCCCCGAGCAGGGAAGGCGCAAAAGCGAAGCCCCGCCCCCAAAGAGGAAGTGCTAGAAAGAACCAAGGGGGGGGCGGGTGAAAGCCTGCCTAAATGTAGCCGAGGGCATAAAAAGCGGGGACGCCAGGACTCTGCAACATATCTGGTTCCTGAAAGCCTGCCAGCAAGCATGTCCGTCTCGTCCGGTGATGCCGAGATTCCCGAGCCCACGCCAGGAACGGCGGCGTGGGTGGAAGCCCGGACCGCACAAATGTGCTGCCGCCTGCAAAATCAGGTCCAATTCTTGATGGAGCGCTGGGTGGCCGAGATGGAGGAAGTGGCGGCGGCTGTGCGGAGACGCGAGGTGGAGGCAGTGTTAGAGGAGCGGGTAAGCAACCCACGCCCGTGTCCGAGAAGGACCGGTCGCTGCGGCCGAGGGGCCCGGTCTGCGTCCGATCACCCTCCTGTCTCCCCCACCATCCGTACCGGTTGCTGTTGCCCCTCCACTCAGCCCGCTACCCCCAACATCGGTAGCGGAATCTAACCCGCCCGCCTCAGAGGACCGGCCTGTGGGCGTTGACCAAAGACGGCCCGTACCGATTCCACTGCTGTGGAAGGTCCCTATGGAGGTGCCCGTCCGTGGAGCGAAGCCGTCGGCCCCGGAGGCAGCCGCACCCGAGACCGTCCCAGCCCCGGCAGTTCGCCCGGCCGTGGAAGAACCGGCCGCTGCGGGCCCGAAGGCCCAACCGGTGAGGCCAGCTGTCCTTGAATCCAACGCCTCGGCTGAGGCTGCGCCGGGCCGCCACTGCAAAGCGGCAGTCCAGGCCAAGTCACCGCAGGACCCCCACAAGAGAGTACCGGTTGTGGCCGGTGTGGGCGCGGTCCAGCGGGGCCCGACCCGAGCGCAGGGGTATGCCAACTCCCCTTATTGGGACAGGGAGCCATGCCAGTTGGGCCGAGAAAATGCCGCCAGGGAGCAGCAGAGGGCTGAAGTGATGACGCGAGTTATCAAGGAGAAAGACGCTCTCCGCAATGTCACCTTTCGGGTGCGGGGCCCGATGTATGAAGGCCAAGTTCGGCAGTTTGACCCGCGAAGAGGGTTCGGCTTTATTTATGAACCGGGCCTGGAGGCCGAAGTGTTTGTGGCTCGCCGCGACGTGAACTCGCACCTCCCAACGGGCCACCCAGGTCGCGATCTGTTGCCAGGCGACCTGGTGACCTACACCCGACACTGCGGGGAGAGGGGCTGGTTCGCCCTGGACGTTAAACAGAGGGAAAGCCGCGGTGTGGAGATGCGGCCCCAGCCCCCTCCCCCACCGTGCCGTCTGGATGTCGAGCTGGAGGAGGTCCTTGATGAGTGTGACCTCAAGTAGTGGCAGCGGTCCACCGTTGTCACCAAAGTTGTCCCCGTTGGGACCCTCAGCACTTTGAATGAATGAATGAACATTAAATCAAATCGAGTTTTTCACCTGATTGTCTACCGTGATTATCCCGGCCGTCGCCGGCAACTTGTCCCCGGAGGGACCCTATGTGTTTTTACCGCCCACATGAGAAACTGCTCATGAACATGGCCGAGAACTAGCAGGCCACCCACGAACTTGTGGGTTTGTAAATAGTTTGGTGGGCTGGTTTCCATCCGTGCCGCCTCCGAAGAGGCAGATTGGAGGAAGGGCCTGCAGCAGAGCAGGCAGGGGCCCGGCCACCACAAGGACCGGTGTTATGATCTGGAACCATGGAAGACCACCACAAATCATTGGTAAAAGGTGAGAAGAGCATTGGCAACTAATCTGGCTGCCATCCCCTTGCTAACCATCACAACTAGAAGTAGCCGAGGGGTGAACTAACATCCTGTGCACCGCGAACCCAGCCGGAGAACTAACTATCCTAATGGAAGGAAAGATGAATAACTCTCTGCCTCAGAAAATAGACAAGAATAGCAAGCCCCCCACATTCAAAGACTGCGGTGATATAGGAAAAACACAATACACAGATAGATGACAGGATTAGCAAAAGGTGAGGCCCCCACTGACTAAAATAGGAAAGGACAGGAAAGGGGCTGATGGTGGCCAGAGAAAAACCCTGCAAACATCCAAGAACCTGATAGTACAAAAAGGCCCTCAGATCGCATGATCTGAACTCCGTCCTATACCAGGTGCTCTTGTCATACCAATGGACAGAAAACAAGAATCCTAACAAATTTCAACAAGCCACAAACACATGGACTTAAAGGAGCTTTACTCCAAACAGAACTGCAGGGAGTTCCCCAGCCAAGCAACTGAGGGGGAAAATCCCTGCATGCAAATAAACTGAAAACAACCACAGCAAAAGACAAACCCAGATAAGAGCAAAAGAACCAAACAATAAATAAAGAGCAAGCACTTATCTGGGGTAGATGTGGTGTGGAGCAGAATGAAGCAGGCTGGTGATACAAAGAACAACTGACATCCGGCATAGCCTGCTATCAGACCAGGATTTAAATAAGCAGAGAGTTAGCAAAGGAAACGCCCATTGCACAACACACCTGGTCCAAGTCCAAACCATTCCTGGCCACCAGAGGGAGCCTCCCAGCAGCTAAATCATAACTAACATTCACAACAGTACCCCCCCTTGAGGAGGGGTCACCGAACCCTCACCAACGCCACCGGGTCGCTCGGGATGAGCATGATGGAAGGTGCAAACCAACCTGTCCGCATGAATGTCAGACGCCACAACCCAAGAGTTATCCTCCTGCCCATAACCCTTCCATTTCACAAGGTACTGAAGCTGACGCCTACTGCGACGAGAATCCAGAATTTTTTCAACCTCATACTCCAGATCCCCTTGTACCAAAACAGGGTCAGGAGGCGCTGCTGCAGGAACTGTTGGCTCCACATTTTTCTTCAACAAGGACTTATGGAAGACATTGTGAATCTTAAATGACGCAGGCAGAGTCAAACGGAAAGATACAGGGTTGATAATCTCTGAAATCATATAAGGTCCAATAAATCTGGGCTTAAATTTAGGAGATGGAACTCTTATAGGAATATTTTTAGAGGACAACCACACCATGTCCCCTACTTTAAACCGGGGACCAACAGTCCGACGCAGGTTGGCAAACGTTTGGGCAGTTTCTTGGGACTTAAACAATTTATCCACTACCTGCCCCCAAATCTGCTGCATTCTGTTGTCCACCGAATCCACCCCTGGACAGTCAGACGCCTCAAGCTGTCCTGAGAGGAACCTAGGGTGATACCCAAAATTGCAGAAAAAGGGGGACACCAATGTGGTAGAGCTAGCTCTATTGTTAAGAGCAAATTCAGCCAAAGGCAAAAACGAAACCCAGTCATCCTGATCCGCAGAAACAAAACACCGTAAACAGGTCTCCAGGGTCTGGTTAGCCCTTTCAGTCTGACCGTTGGTCTGAGGATGAAACGTCGAGGAGAAAGACAGCTGAACACCCAATTTGGAGCAAAAAATCCTCCAAAACCTGGATACAAACTGCACCCCTCTGTCAGAAACAATGTTTTCGGGAATACCATGCAAACGAACAACATGTTGGAAAAACAAAGGCACCAACTCCGATGAAGACGGCAACTTAGATAGGGGAACCAAGTGGACCATCTTGGAGAATCTGTCACAGATCACCCAAATCACAGTCATTTTCTGAGAGACGGGAAGCTTTGAAATAAAATCCATAGACATGTGCGTCCAAGGTGTCTTAGGTACCGGCAAAGGCAATAATAGCCCACTAGAACGTGAACAACAGGGCTTGGACCTAGAACAAACTCCACACGACTGCACAAAACGACAGACATCCCAGGACAGGGAAGGCCACCAAAAAGAGCGTCTCACAAGATCCCGAGTACCAAAAATGCCAGGATAACCCGCCAAAATAGAGCAATGAACCTCAGAGACAACTCGGTCTCTCCATTGGTCCGGGACAAACAGTTTCCCTGTAGGACATCTCTTAGGTTTATCCCCCTGAAATTCCGCCAGTGCCAACCATAGATCAGGCGAAATAGCGAGAAAACTACACCATCATTCAGGATAGTAGACGGTTCGACAACCTCCAGTCAGCGCAGAAACTCCTGGAAAGGGCATCGGCCTTAACATTCTTGGTGCCCGTCAAAAAAGAGACCACAAAATTAAACTGGGTAAAAAACAAAGCCCACCTGGCCTGACGAGGATTCAACCTCTTGGCCGATTCCAGATAGATGAGGTTCTTGTGGTCCGTAAGCACCACAACTTGATACCTAGCCCCCTCCAACCAATGCCTCCACTCTTCAAATGCCCACTTCATAGCCAATAATTCCCGGTTCCCCACATCATAATTCCGTTCAGAAGGAGCAAACTTCCGAGAGAAAAAAGCACAGGGCTTAAGTTTACCCGAAGTAGCGTCTCGTTGAGACAGAACAGCACCTGCTCCGATCTCTGAGGCATCGATCTCAACTTGAAATGGGCGAGACACATCAGGTTGCTGCAGAACTGGGGCAGAAGTGAATCGCCTTTTAAGCTCCTGGAAGGCCACAATTGCCTCTGGGGTCCAATGCTCAGCATCAGCTCCCTTCTTTGTCAAATCTGTCAGAGGTTTGACAATGGCAGAAAAATTGGCTATAAATTTACGGTAAAAATTAGCAAACCCCCAAAACCGCTGCAGGGATTTTAGAGAAGTCGGTTGCACCCAGTCGTAAATAGCCTGAACCTTAACCGGGTCCATTTCGATAGCTGAGGGAGACAAGATGAAGCCCAAAAAGGAAATCCTTTGCACCCCAAAGAGGCACTTTGACCCCTTAACGTACAGTGCATTATCCTTAAGTATCTGAAAAACAGCCCGTACTTGCCCAACATGAGAGTTCCAATCATCAAAAAAAAAAAAAATGAAGATGTCATCGAAATACACAATCAAAAATTTACCAATAAGGTCCCAAAAAATATCATTCATGAAGGCCTGGAAGACGGAGGGTGCATTAGTGAGCCCAAAAGGCACCACTAGGTACTCAAAATGCCCCTCAGGAGTATTAAAAGCCGTCTTCCATTCATCACCCTCCTTAATACGGATGAGATTATACGCACCCTTGAGATCCAGTTTCGTAAACCATTTGGCACTCTTCACTCTAGAGAACAGATCAGACATCAGAGGCAAAGGGTACTGATATTTGACCGTAATTTTATTAAGAAGACGGTAATCAATACAAGGCCTCAACGACCCATCTTTCTTAGCAACAAAGAAGAAGCCGGCCCCCAAAGGAGGAGATGAGGGCCGAATATGCCCCTTCTCCAATGATTCCCTGATGTATGACCGCATGGCATCATATTCGGGCACAGACAAGTTGAAAATCCGCCCCTTGGGAAATTTACAACCGGGCACCAACTCAATGGCACGGTCACAGTCCCGGTGTGGGGGCAGGAACCAGATTCCTGGTCATTAAATACATCACGGAAATCAGGCAAGAAGGCCGGAACATCAACTGCCTGAGCAGACGTGGACGACACGGAAAGGTCCTGATGCAAACCTTGACAACCCCAACTAGCTACTGACAATGATCTCCAGTCAAGAACCGGATTATGGGTCTGCAACCACGGAAATCCCAGTACCAAGGTATCCTGTAGATTATGCAATACTAAAAATTTACAAGTTTCCTGATGCGCTGGTGCAACTCTCATAGGCACCAGGGTCCAAAATTGGGGTTTATGTTCTGCCAAAGGGGTAGCATCAATGCCCCTTAAAGGAATAGGAGTTTGCAAAGGAACCATGGGGAAACCACAATCCCTAGCAAACCCAAAATCCATCAAATTGAGCGCTGCCCCTGAGTCCACAAAGGCAAAAGCAGAAAAGGAAAACAATGAGCAAATCAATGTGACAGACAAAAGAAACTTTGGTTGCAAAGAACCCACAGTAACAGAAGTAGCCAATCTCCTTTCACGTTCAGGGCAGACAGAGATGTTATGAGAAGCGTCTCCACAATAGAAGCACAGTCTATTCTTCCGTCTGAACCCCTGCCGACTAGTATTAGAAAGGACCCTATCACACTCCATAGGCTCCAAAGGCTGTTCCACAGGCACAAAACTAGCAGGTATCTTCCTGCGCTCACGTAACCGTCTATCAATCGGAATGGCCAAGGTCATAGAGGCATCAAGACCAGAAGGGACGGGGAATCCTACCATTACATCCTTCACAGAATCAGCAACACCCTTCCGAAAAAGAGCCGCAAGCGCATCATCATTCCATGTGGTAAGGACTGCCCACTTTCGAAATTTCTGACAAAACGTTTCTGCAGAATCCAAACCCTGAGTTAAGGACAACAAGAATTTTTCTGCTTGGTCCACAATACTGGGTTCGTCATAAAATAAACCCAAGGCCTGAAAAAAGGTGTCCATATCACTGAGAATCGGATCATCAGACGCTAACGAGAAGGCCCAGTCCTGAGGGTCACCACGCAGTAAGGAGATGACAATCTTAACCTGCTGTACGGGATTCCCTGAGGACTTACGGCGCAGGTCAAAAAATAATTTACAATTATTTTTGAAGCTCAAAAATCTCGACCTATCTCCCGAAAAAAATTCAGGAACGGGAATCTTAGGCTCTGCAAGGGGAGTCTGTGCAAGATAAGACTCTATACGACGAACCTTAGCATCAAGATGAGCAACACGCTCACCCAATTCATCCATGCTAGAAAAAAGAAAACTTCCACGGAACCCAAAAAAGAAGAGGAAAAACACCAAAAAAAAATAAATAAATTTTCCTCAGCAGACTTTTTTTTCCCTTCTTAAGAGTACCCCTCCTTAAATTTGTTGGCCGGATGTACTGTTATGATCCGGAACCATGGAAGACCACCACAAATCATTTGTAAAAGGTGACAAGAGCATTGGCAACTAATCTGGCCGCCATCCCCTTACTAACCATCACAACTAGAAGTAGCCAGGGGTGAACTAACATCCTGTGCACCGCGAACCCAGCCGGACAACTAACTATCCTAAAGGAAGGAAAGATGAATAACTCTCTACCTCAGAAAATAGACAAGAATAGCAAGCCCCCCACATTCAAAGACTACGGTGATATAGGAAAAACACAATACACAGATAGATGACAGGATTAGCAAAAGGTGAGGCACCCACTGACTAAAATAGGAAAGGACAGGAAAGGGGCTGATGGTGGCCAGAGAAAAACCCTACAAAATTCCAAATTCCTGATAGTACAAAAAGGTCCTCAGATCGCACGATCTGAACTCCATCCTATACCAGGTGCTCTTGTCATACCAATGAACAGAAAACAAGAATTCTAACAAATTTCAACAAGCCACAAACACATGGACTTAAAGGAGCTATACTCCAAACAGAACTGCAGGGAGTTCCCCAGCCAAGCAGCTGAGGGGGAGAATCCCTGCATGCAAATAAACTGAAAATAACCACAGCAAAAGACAAACCCAAATAAGAGCAAAAGAACCAAACAATAAATAAAGAGCAAGCACTTATCTGGGGTAGATGTGGTGTGGAGCAGAATGAAGCAGGCTGGTGATACAAAGAACAACTGACATCCAGCATAGCCTGCTATCAGACCAGGATTTAAATAAGCAGAGAGTTAGCAAAGGAAACGCCCATTGCACAACACACCTGGTCCAAGTCCAAACCATTCCTGGCCACCAGAGGGAGCCTCCCACCAGCCAAAAGATAACTAACATTTACAACAGACCGGTGGCCATCCTCCGGGGGTCAGGGGCCCCCCGAGACACCGTACCCGTTCCCGCTCGGGTAACCTGGACCAGGACTGGGGAAGAGGGGTGCTGCCCGTTTCTTAGGGGCAGCATCAAGGATCAGGTTATTTGGGTGGGAGAGCGGATGACCACGAACCCGTCCGTTTAATAAAAATGTTCAATATTTGAAACGTTAAAGCACTGCACCTATCGTAAGGGAAGACTTGAAAATATACGTATGTTGAATGTTTTCATATGTTAATTTATCTTTTACAGTTTGAAAAATAAAACCGGTGATGGATGGGCAGCCCGCGGACGGTCTGCATTTTACCAAGAAGGAGTGTGA
This sequence comes from Anomaloglossus baeobatrachus, assembly GCF_048569485.1. Taxonomy (NCBI): domain Eukaryota; kingdom Metazoa; phylum Chordata; class Amphibia; order Anura; family Aromobatidae; genus Anomaloglossus; species Anomaloglossus baeobatrachus. Next base: position 534,408,891 of record NC_134357.1, on the reverse strand, counting down.
CGCCATGGACTAGCCAGGTAGTCACATACATAACAACATACGCACACCCCCACCCTAGACAGTAACAACAGTCAGACAAAAACCCTTGTTGCCTCCCTCCAGAGCTTGATGTCCACACCAGGTGGGGCGGAGCCTGGCGGTTGGCCCCACCCACCAAGGAGTTCACAGGCCTGGAGGCGGGAAAAGCGTGAGATCAGTTTTGGAGGTGAAAGTGAGAGGAGTAAACACTGCAGGTGTCTGGGTAGGAGCCCAGGCACTGACAGCAAGGTTGGCAGACGGTGGTGGCCGTCTGCAGGAGTTGGTGGAACTCTGCAGAGCCGTAAGGACCGGGGTCGGGCGTTGGCCCGTCGGTACCGAACCGGGGAACGGAGTGAAGCTAAGCACACAGACAGGGCCATCGGACCCCGACCAGGCTTGGAGCCGCCGTCAATAGTCAAATCCGAATGTGACAGGAACCCCAGGGGTTTCCTAACAACTAAGTCCCGATTGAAGGCAACAGTCCACACCGTGAGGATATACAGCCACTGCCACAGGCTAGAGATCTAGAGATCCAAGGGCCAGCGCCTGCGGGCAAAACGGGCTCCTACGACACCCATACGCCGGGGAGCGGACTACCGGTGGGCAACCACAGGAGTCAGAACATTCTAAAAGGTGCAGGGAAAGACAGCCATCATCAGCCGTACGGGAAGAGCACAACTACAACACTGCAGCCGGCTGCGGGACCCGTCCATCTGGCCGCTTTTGGTTTACCAACGACTCTGTCAGTGATTGTCTGAGTGAGCACACCAGTGCCATCCGGCAACGCCCCGCGCAGTCCCTGCACCCCAGCCATCTGACCTCCCCGTTACACCACCGGGCCCCGGGATCATCAACCCCCCTACCCACGGAGGGGACAACATCCTAGCTGCACCCTACCATCTCTCCCGGGATCCCCGTTACCAGCAGCGGTGGTGCCATCATCACCATGTCCCGTGGGTGGCATCACGAACAATCTCCCTAAACATACCACCCCCTTTTCACTCACGGGTGAGGAGCGCTGCTCGAGTCCCCGGGTCCGGTCCACCGATCGTGCCACCGAGCAGCAGCAGCGGAGGCCCCGTACCCGAGCGTGGCGAGCACGTCCCCTCCACCCGCAACATGTGCGGTGCAGAGCCCTATGTGTGTGTGCGATGCAGAGCCCTATGTGTGTGCGCGGTGCAGAGCCCTATGTGTGTGTGCGGTCCAGAGCCCTGTGTGTGTGTGTGTGCGGTGCAGAGCCCTGTGTGTGTGTGTGCGGTGCAGAGCCCTGTGTGTGTGTGCGGTGCAGAGCCCTGTGTGTGTGTGCGGTGCAGAGTCCTTTGTGTGTGTGGGGTGCAGAGCCCTATGTGTGTGTGGGATGCAGAGCCCTATGTGTGTGTGGGATGCAGAGCCCTATGTGTGTGTGGGATGCAGAGCCCTATGTGTGTGTGGGGTGTAGAGCCCTATGTGTGTGTGCAGTGCAGAGCCCGGTGTGTGTGTGTGTGTGTGTGCAGTGCAGAGCCCAATGTGTGTGTGCAGTGCAGAGCCCAATGTGTGTGTGCAGTGCAGAGCCCAATGTGTGTGTGCAGTGCAGAGCCCAATGTGTGTGTGCAATGTGGGGCTGTTAGTTCCAATGCTGTAGTGATAACAGGTCAGTGCTGGCCAGAATACTGACAGGGAATGTGTGTGCAGGTGGCGGGCAGAGGGCGGGGCTGGACACTGAGGCCGGGCGGTGCCAGCTGTGACTGGGAGGTTTAGCACAGGAAGTTATCATGTTTACTGGAGCAGAATGTAAACAAAGAGCTGCAGAGAATAAAGGGATAATTCAAGAGGAACATCCTTTAAAGGGGTGGTTCACCCATATTTTTTATTTTCTAGATCGATATTATATTGAGAAACAAAGTTTCTCTCAAATACCTTATGTTGGCAATAGTGCCTGTGAGAGGCGCTATTGCAGACCGCTGTTCCCCGCTCCGTGACCTTGGGGATCCTGTGACGTCACATCAAGTTTCTGATCACGTATCATCACCGCGGCCGGCCCCAGTCTTCATGAGTCACTGGGCTGTGGGCAGTGTTTCACCGCTCATTACAGACCAGTGTGTCTCGTGGATTTATATATTAGGGGGTGGGGATGGTCATACTATATTGTAGGGGTATGGGGGGATTTATATATTAGTGGGTGGGGGGGTCATACCATATTGTGGGGGGATGGGGGGATTTATATATTAGCGGGTGGGGGTGGGGTCCTACCATATAGTGGGGGGATGGGGGGATGGGGGGAATTTATATATTAGGGGGTGAGGAGGGTCATAACATATTATGGGCGAAAGGGTGGTACCATATGGGGGGTATTGGAATATTAAAATATGTATAAAGAAGGGGGCAGCATACTATGAGAACAATAAGTACTTCATCACTTCCGGCCTCTCATAGTTGGGGAGGTCTGTATCTCTCATAGGAAAAGGAACAAAAACCTCACGATTCATACAAATCAGCAAGAGAAAAACACCAAGAAAGTCTCAGAGCTGAAGGGGTTAATGCCCCCTGCCCCAGTAATGGGGAATCTCCACATACCTCCACCTGCAGAGCCACACGGTAGATGCTAGAATGTATGGGCTCCTTCCAGGTATGACGTCATTTCAACACGCCCCTATCACATGATTATGGTGGACGACAGAAAACATCACCACTCCCACTGACCAAACTAGTCACGCCCACTAACCTGGAAGGCGCACGTACATTCTAGGCTCAACCCACTACCTATATGGTAACGGCTAAATGCCTGTTAGAGGGACCTGTACTGACCAAGCCGGTCTTTGCCACTGGGATTTAGCCGCACACTAGACTTATGGCTGTTTACAGGACCTGTGATGATGTTACATGGAGGGGAGGAGTCAGGGGTCACATGGTCAGCTCCTCAGCGTGTGCAGTAGTGATGGGAAATCTAGTTCATTTTGGTGATTAGTTCACCATGAACTAGTTCACTGAAAAGATTAGTTCAAAAGATTAGCTCATTTAGTTCATCTAGTTCAGTATTTCTCTCCACTCTATCCTGAGGAGCTGATAGGAAATGCATCATGTGACCTGTGAACTAAATGAACTATATGAGCTGCTGAACTGAATGTTCTACTGAGAATGAATCAGGACAGCCTAGTTCAGTCTGATGCATCTCACTGAGCCCAGCAGCGCCCCATGTGTAGAGTGTAGAGTACTGACCCATAATGAACGTGTATGAGGGAGTGAGGAGCAGTTCAGCAGCCACCATTTTGAGAACAGAACAGGAGACAGTGGTAAAGATTTTAGCAAGACTGATCTAGGCTACAGGAGGGTGATCCTCTACAGGAGGCTGATCCTATCACACAGACAGGTGAGGGGCATGAACCACACACAGAAAAACTCTCTCTCATACATACACATGAGCTGTGTCTGTCTACTGTGCAATTTCAGTATTCATTAATATTATTATTACTATTATATTTATATTTGATGTGTGGTATAGTGTTACTCCCTTCTTTTCCAGCATCAGGAGCTATAAAGAGCCAGTGTGAGGGCAGGAGCCTCCTGGAGCTGTAGAGGAATCACTCTCTGTCTCCTCACACTGCTGTTTAGTTCAGTTTTTCTCTCCACCCTGTCCTATGAGCTGACAGGAAATGCATCATGTGACCTGTGAACTAGATGAACTAGATGAGCTGCTGAACTAAATGTTCTACTGAGAATGACTCAGGACAGTCTAGTTCAGTCTGATGCATCTCACTGAGCCCAGCAGCGCCCCATGTGGTAGTGTAGAGCACTGACCCATAATGAATGTGGATGAGGGAGCTGAGGAGCAGTTCAGCAGCCACCATTTTGAGAACAGAACAGGAGACAGTGGTAAAGTTTTTAGCAAGACTGATCTTCTAGACTACAGGAGGCTGATCCTCTACAGGAGGCTGATCCTCTACAGGAGGCTGATCCTATCACACAGACAGGTGAGGGGCATAAACCACACACAGAAAAACTCTCTCATACACACATATGAGCTGTGTCTGTCTACTGTGCAATTTCAGTTTTTATTAATATTATTATTACTATTATATTTGTATTTGATGTGTGCTAGTGTTTTACTACCTTCAAGTGTGAGAGCAGGATCTCCTGGAGCTGTAGAGGATCACTGTCTGTCTCCTCCCACTCTAGTTCATAATGAACTAATCTCTGTCAGGATGGTGAACTAGATGAACTAGTTCACTCTGAAGATTAGTTCATTTTGAACTACTCACTCACGAACTACCCATCACTAGTGTGCAGTGCTGGGTGTCATGGGGCTGGATGAGGGGAGGTTATGTGTGGGGTCAGGAGGGGTTTACATATATATATGGATGTAGCAGAACCGTGTGTGTACGAAGTGTACAGAGCAGAGCCGTGTGTGTACGAGGTGTACAGAGCGGAGCCGTGTGTGTACGAGGTGTACGGAGCGGAGCCGTGTGTGTACGGAGCAGAGCCATGTGTGTACGAGGTGTACGGAGCGGAGCCGTGTCTGTACAAGGTGTACGGAGCGGAGCCGTGTGTGTACGAGGTGTACGGAGCAGAGTCGTGTGTGTACGAGGTGTACGGAGCAGAGTCGTGTGTGTACGAGGTGTACAGAGCGGAGCCGTGGGTGTACGGAGCAGAGCCGTGTGTGTACGAGGTGTACGGAGCAGAGCCGTGTGTGTACGAGGTGTACGGAGCGGAGCCGTGTGTGTACGACGTGTACAGAGCTCTGTGTGTACGGAGCGGAGCCATGGGTGAACGAGGTGTACGGTGCGGAACCGTGTGTGTACGAGGTGTACGGTGCGGAACCGTGTGTGTACGAGGTGTACGGAGCTGTGTGTGTACGGAGCGGAGCCGTGTGTGAACGAGGTGTACGGTGCTGAACCGTGTGTGTACGAGGTGTACGGTGCGGAGCCGTGTGTGTACAAGGTGTACGGTGCGGAGCCGTGTGTGTACGAGGTACGGTGCGGAGCCGTGTGTGTACGAGGTGTATGGAGCGGAGATGTTTGTGTGTACGGAGCGAAGCCGCTAGTTTATGGAGCAGAGCCACATGTGTACAAAGTATAGGCGGCCGTGTAGGGTCTCAATTTGTATATAGGGGGTGTGCAGGGGCTCATACTGTATATAGTTACTATGTGGGGGCTCATACTGTATATAGGGGAGCTGTGTATAGTGCGCGTGTGTGTATGCGTATGTGGCTCCCTTGAGGCTTTCGTCTCCACAGAGGTACTGCACCTCAGCCAGAGGTGTGGTATCCCATCCTGGGTAAGAAAGGGGTCATCTACCAGTTCACAGACAAAACCTGCACACACCAATTGTTAGGTCACACACCGGGTCAGGGTTTAAGGTAGGTACTCCATTAATGCTGAGAAGCAGGCACCAGTATTCCGGGTTATGGAGCCTTAAGTCCTATTCACTGTCCTGAAGGGGTGGAGCCTAGCAGAGGGAGTGTGGGAGGAGTCAGTTGGAGATCTGGTTAGAACCAGCCAGGTCTAGTCAGAGGGAGTTTTCAGTCAAAGTGACTGACAGTTGACAGGAGTCAGTCAGTGAGAAAGAGTCCAGTCAGAAGGAGGAGTAAGAGACTGAGATTTATGGTGAAGACCCTGGGGTTCGGCTAGACCCAGGTAACACAGAGAGAAGGGGTTCCAGAGTGCCACGGATGTGCGAGAGGCCTCCGTGGGCTTGTTCCACCAAAAACACCGGGGTGGAGGAATCTGGCTGCAATATCGGGGACGGTCCCTAGGCAAAAGGAAGAAAAATACAGTGTTTCTTTTAGCAATCCGATGGCCCGGGCGATTGCTGTAGGCACCCGAGGCCATAACCTGTCACCCATCCTCTGCAAGGGAGGCTTAAAAAGGAGTCTGTCTTCTCCTGCTGACTATAGCTTTTGCTAATCCGGTCCTTGTGCTGTTGTGTTCCAGTTGCTAGTGATTTACTGCGTGTTGCTTGGGGTGCTGTGGTAATCCTCTCATCATCCGGTTATTTCCTCCCTGATGTTTATTTCCTCCTTATCACGTATTGCTTGATATCTCCGTGTATGGTAGTTGTGTGATAGTTTTTGGTTTCCCCGTTTGTCGATGTCTGTGGGTTCAGCCACTCCTCTCCCAGTCCTCACATAGGGTGGCGGAGTGGTGGTATAAGATCAAGGCTTGCCAGGAGCAGGGCAAGAAAGGCGACCCAGACATTTTCACCATTAAAGGTATCTCTAGGATTAGGGATCCGCTAGGGCTCCCTAGCCTGAGGGCCAACCTAGGAGCCCCGGTGCCCTATAATGTCCCCTTATACCCCGTGATATTATAGTCAGGCCAACCTTTTCATGTTAGTCTTGCTACTACAGCATGGACCTGGTTACTGTCCTAGCAAGACTATTGCATACCATCCCTCTTCAGGGGCCTGAGTTAAGGGAGGCAGTATAGCAGCATGCTCAGCCCATTACACCTGAGCAATCTGTCCAGCTCACTGGACTGTCTGATCCTTAGGCTACATTCACATAACCATTCCGTCTTTGTGGTCCGCAAAACACGGTCCGTTTTCCTCATGGATGCATCCATGTGGCATCCGTGTGACATCTGTTCCTTTCAGTATACAGGCTGTGTGTCATCCGTGTGCCTTCTGTCTTTTTTGCGGACCTCAAAACACGGAAGCAGCTAGATAGATAAATAGATGGATAACAAGATATAGATAGATAGAGGAATAGATAGAGGGATAGATAGACAGAGGGAGGGATGAATGAATGAATGGAGGGATAGCTAGAGAGATAATAGATGAGCAAGACATATAATGTCCCACTCCCCAGCATTTTGTAAGCTTGCACCCTTTAGTGCGTTTTATGTGGCACTAAAGGGTGCTTAGCCTTGTATTTAGCCAAAAAATAAATAAATTAAAAAAAACAACGTGGGATTGCCCTATTTTTTGTAGGGGTAAAGCAGACGCCTGCAGACCACAGCTGGCAGCTTTACCTTGGCTGGTAATGAAAAGCAGAAGGCACCCCACACTATTTTAAATTAAATAAATAATAAAAATAAAAAACGTGGGGTGCCCTCCAAGTTGGATCACCAGTCCAAGGTAAAGCGGACAGCTATGGTCTGATATTCTCAGAATAGGGAGGTCCTCAGTTCTTCGACCCTCCCCAGCCTAATGCCGGCGTCACACAGTACGATATATCGTGCGATATGTCGGCGGGGTCACGGAATTCGTGACGCACATCCGGCATCGTTAGAGATGTCGGACCGTGTGGCACCTCCGAACGACTGTGAACAAGCAAAAATACTCACCTTATCGTTGCTCGTTGACATGTTCATATTCAAAAGGTCGGTCCTCCTTCTGTGCTCCGGTTGTTCATCGTTCCCGAGGCAGCACACGTCGCTCCGTGTGACACCCCGGGAACGACAAAGCTTACCTGCGTCCCGCCGGCAATGCGGAAGGAAGGAGGTGGGCGGGATGTTACCACCCGCTCATCTCCGCCCCTCCGCTTCTATTGGCCGGCGGCTGTGTGACGTCGCTGTGACATTGAACGTCCCTCCCCCTGCAGGAAGAGGATGTTCGCCGCCCACAGCGAGGTCGTGCAGGAGGTAAGTACGTGTGACGGCGGTTACAGACTTTGTGAACCACGGGCAATGAATTGCCCGTGACGCACAAACAACGGGGACGGGTGCAATCGCTCATGCGATCGCACAATATATTGTCCCGTGTGACGCCGGCATTAGAATAGCAGGCTGCAGCCGCCTTAGAAGTGGAGCATCCATTAGATGCGCCAATCCTGGTGCTTTTCCCGAGCTCAACTCGATGCTCTGGTGCGGTGGCAAATGGGGTAATATATGGGGTTGATAACAGATGTATAATGTCACCTGGCATCAAGCCCTGGGGTTACTGATGTTACGGCATCTATCAGATACCAGACATCAGTAACCCAATCATTAAGAAAAAAATAGACGACAAATACATTTTTATTTGGAAAAAAAAAAAACTCCCCAACACATCCCCTCTTTCACCAATTTATTGAAAAGAAAATATTAATCCGGGTCCGGTATAATCCAATAAGGGGGTCCCACGACGATCCATACTCACTGTCCCAGTCAATGAGGAATAGAACGTTCCCCATTGGCTGGGAGAGCAGTGCAGTGACCACAGCTAACATCATTAGGTCAGCCCAGGTCACTGCAGGGCATGACCAACGCTGACTTCAGGAGGTTTGCGAGGTGCATTACCTGTGGTGATGGAAGCCGCTGCACTCCTGACATCAGCGCTGGTCACTGACTTCTATGCCCGCCGTGTTCTCAGATCACTTCTCGCGAGCGGCCCGTGACGTTACCGATAGTCACAGTCTCGGGCCGCCCGTGAGAGGTGATGTGAGTACGTGGCTGTCAGTGACGAGCGCTGATATCAGGAGTGCAGGAGATCATCACCGCAGGTAATGAACTTTACTGACCTCATGACGGCAATGCTCATCATCCCCGTGGCTGCTCGCACATTGCAGTGCGGGCATATGCCAACACTACTGTGCGGGCAGCTGCGGACACACTGCAGTGCGGGTATATGCTGACATTGCAGTGTGTGCAGATCCTGACACACTGCAGTGCGGGCATATGCAGACACACTGCAGTGTGGCAGCCGAGGGGGTGGAGCGGGAGCGGGACACAGACTGCACGGGCACCCGGCGGAGTTCACACAGAAGTGCTTCCGTGTGGCTTCCGTGGATTTTGCGGGCTTATTGACTTGTATTGAGTCACAGTCCATTATCACAGAACAGAATAGGACAGGTTCCATAATAACGGAATGAACATACGGCATCTGATGTGTATTTTTGTAGGATCGGATTCACACGTAAGTGTTTCTGTGTGCCATCCGATCCTACACAAAAGACATTAAAAAGTTGGTCCTGTCCACAAAAGCCTAAGGCATATGATTAAGGACTTATCTACATTCCAACTGTCCGAAACGCGTCAAGCCATGATGTTTTCATGGAACCGATGATGTTTTTCTTGGATTTTTAATCGTTGAATAAAGTTTCTACACTTTTATATATTTTTCGTTGGATTTATATTTTTCCTATCCTGGAATTGGTGCGGAGTCCCGTCCTTTCTCCTTGCTATTGCCTCTACGGACCTGCCTGTCCGGTGGACATCCTGCATCCCATCTGAACTGAATGGATACATATACGGGTGAGCTGAATTTTTCTTTCTTCGTTATACTTTATATAACCCTGTCGTTGACTGGAAGATATAATTATTTAGAGCTCTTACTGTAATGAACACTGTCCAGGGACCGGTATTTCGGCGATAACCACGAGTATCCCAGATCCTTTGTTAGAGTTTGGTAATGTGTTTTCTGAAAAGGATTGTCAGGAGTTGCCGCCACACCGACCTTATGACTGAACCTTAAGGTTGAAGCCAGGGGCCAAGTTGCCCAAGTGCAAACTGTATAATCTGTCCGGTCCTGAGAGACAAGCTCTCAAAGAGTACATAACGTAGAGTAGGCTAATGGTCACATTAGGCCATCTTTGTTACTTGTGGCTGCGGGTTTCTTCTTTGTCAAAAAGAAGGATGTTGAACTCCGTGCCTGGATTTCCGTGACCTTAACCAGATTACGGTTTGTGACCCGTATCCGATGCCACTCATTCCAGACCTATTTAACCAGATTACCGATGCTACATGGTTCTCTAAACTAAATCTCAGGGGGGCTATAATCTGATTCGGGTCCTACATGGTGAGATGGCACGGGTCACTTTAAAAATTTGGTGATGCCATTTGGCCTGATCAATGCACCTGTGGTTTTTCAGCACTTTGTGAATGATGTATTTGCTCACTTTTTGGGGAAAATTTGGTATTTACTTTGAGGACATTCTCAGTTATTCACAGGATTTTGGGTCACATTTGAAACATATCCAACAAGCTGGTCAAAAGGTTATACGGATGAATATCTTTCCTAACGTAGTTACAAAACCTACAGAATAAAGAACTCCATATAGCAAAAATAAAAAATCAAATTATTTCAATATTAATCTTAAAAACATTACATAAAAATAGAAAAGAATAAAGAAAAAAAGCCCTATATGGTAATAAATATCACTATATATAATAAGATATCATCTTTACATACATTTCATTCAATAATGTCTGAAAATAGATATTTATATACATGATAAAAAAAAAATGGTATTTATTTAACCAAAAATCAAAATGGTATTTATCTGTTTATTTATGCTTACATGCACTATGAGATCCTTGGGTATTCATCCTGTGATCTATCCAAAACGTCCATTGTATGCAGCTGTTTTTTTTTTCTTCGAATAGTCAACTTTACTGCCATTATTGTCCACTTTTGGGCAATGCAACTTAAATTGTATATAGCTGCGTTTTTTATTTTACTGCCATCCACTGCCTACTCTTGGTTAATTTAACATATAATAAGTAATAATAAGTATCCTATGAGTATGGGCATTAACCAATTATATATTTTTTCTATGTGAAAAAACTGTTTTTGAAATATACAGTGCCTTGCGAAAGTATTTGGCCCCTTTGAATTTTTCAACCTTTTCCCACATTTCAGGCTTCAAACATAAAGGTAAAAATTTTAATGTTATGGTGAAGAATCAACAAGTGGGACACAATTGTGAATTTGAACGAAACTTATTGCTTATTTTAAACTTTTGTAAAAAAGAATAAACTAAAATTTGGGGCGTGCAATATTATTCGGCCCCTTTACTTTCAGTGCAGCAAACTCACTCCAGAAGTTCATTGAGGATCTCTGAATGATCCAATGTTCTAAATGACTGATGATGATAAATATAAGCCACGTGTGCGTAATCAAGTCTCCGTATAAATGCACCTGCACTGTGATAGTCTCAGTGTTCTGTTTAAAGCACAGAGAGCATCATGAGGACCAAGGAACACAACAGGCAGCTCCGTGATACTGTTCTGGAGAAGTTTAAAGCCGGATTTGGTTACAAAAAGATTTCCACAACTTTAAACATCCCAAGAAGCATTGTGCAAGCGATCACATTGAAATGGAATGAGTAACATACCACTGCAAATCTACCAAGACCTGGCTGTCCCTCAAACATTTAATCTCAAACAAGGAGAAGACTGATCAGAGATGCAGCCAAGAGGCCCATGATCACTCTGGATGAACTGCAGAGATCTACAGCTGAGGTGGGAGAGTCTATCCATAGGACAACAATCAGTCATACACTGCACAAATCTGTTCTTTATGGAAGAGTGGCAAGCAGAAAGCCATTTCTCAAAGATATCCATAAAGTGTCATTTAAAGTTTGCCACAAGCCACCTTGGAGACACACAAAACATGTGGAAGACGTGCTCTGGTCAGACGAAACCAAAATTGAACTTTTTGGGCACAATGCCAAACGATATGTTTGGCGTAAAAGCAACACAGCTCATCACCCTGAACACAACATCCCCACTGTCAAACATGGTGGTGGCAGCATCATGGTTTGGGCCTGCTTTTCTTTAGCAGAGACAGGGAAGATGGTTAAAATTGATGGGAAGATGGATGGAGCCAAATACAGGACCATTCTTGAAGAAAACCTGTTGGAGTCTGCAAAAGACTTGAGACTGGGACGGAGATGTGTCTTCCAACAAGACAATGATCCAAAACATAAAACAAAATCTACAATGGAATGGTTCACAAATAAACGTAGCCAGGTGTTAGAATGGCCAAGACAAAGTCCAGACCTGATTCCAATTGAGAATCTGTGGAAACAGCTGAAAACTGCTGTTCACAAACGCTCTCCATCCATCCTCACTCAGCTCCAGCTATTTGCAAAGGAAGAATGGGCAAAAATTTCAGTCTCTCGAAGTGCAAAACTGATAGACACATACCCCAAGCGACTTGCAGCTCTAATCGCAGCAAAAGGTGGCGCTACATAGTATTAACTTAAAGGGGACGAATAATATTGCACGCCCCAATTTTCAGTTATTTTTTTATAAAAGTTTAAAATAAGCAGTATATTTTGTTCAACTTCACAATTGTGTCCCACTTGTTGTTGATTCTTCACCATAAAATTTAATTTTTTTATCTTTATGTTTGAAGCCTGAAACGTGGGAAAAGGTTGAAAAATACCGAATACTTTCGCAAGGCACTGTATACTGGTCAAGTGTTTTTGTAAATAAATACAATTTTTTTGGTGCTGACCTATTGTTTAATATGGAAAAAACCTTTTGACCATGTATACAGTGGGTACGGAAAGTATTCAGACCCCTTTAAATTTTTCACTCTGTTTCATTGCAGCCATTTGGTACATTCAAAAACGTTCATTTTTTTCTCATTAATGTACCCTGTGCACCCCATCTTCACAGAAAAACACCCCAGAAATGTAGACATTTTTGCAAATTTATTAAAGAAGAAAAACTGAAATATCACATGATCATAAGTATTCAGACCCTTTGCTCAGTATTGAGTAGAGGCACCCTTTTGAGCTAGAACAGCCATGTGTCTTCTTGGGAATGATGCAACAAGTTTTTCACAACTAGATTTGGGGATTCTCTGTAATTTTGCCTTGCAGATCCTCTCCAGTTCCGTTAAGTTGGATGGTGAACAATAGTGTACAGCCATTTTCAGGTCTCTCCAGAGATGCTCAATTGGGTTTACGTCAGGGCTCTCGCTTGACCAATCAAGAATGGTCACAGAGTTGTTCTGAAGCCACCCCTTTGTTATTTTAGCTGTGTGCTTAGGGTCATTGTTTTGTTGGAAGCTGAACCTTCGACCAAGTCTGAGGTCCAGAGCACTCTGGGAGAGGTTTTCTTCCAGGATATCTCTGTACTTAGCCGCATTCTTCTTTCCTTCACTTCCAACCAGTCATTCTGTCCATGTAGCTGAAAAACACCCCCATAGCATGATGCTGCCACCACCATGTTTCACTGTTGGGATTGTATCGGGCAGGTGATGAGCAGTGCCTGGATTTCTCCACACATACCGCAAAGAATTATCACCAAAAAGTTCTATCTTTGTCTCATTAGACTAGAGAATCTTATTTCTCATAGTCTGGGAGTCCTTCATGTGTTTTTTTGCAAACTATGCAGACTTTCATATGTCTTGCACTAAGGAGAGGCTTCCGTCTGGCCATTCTGCCATAAAGGCTCGACTGGTGGAGGGCTGCAGTGAGAGTTGACTTTGTTTAACTTTCTCCCATCTCCCTACTGCATCTCTGGAGCTCAGCCACAGTAATTTTGGGGTTCTTCTTTACCTCTCTCACCAAGGTTCTTCTCCCACGATTGCTCAGTTTGGCTGGGTGACCAGGTCTAGGAAGAGTTCTGGTGGTACCAAACTTCTTCCATTTAAGGATTATGAAGGCCACTGAGCTCTTAGGAACCTTGAGTACTGCAGAAATTCTTTTATAACCTTGGCCAGATCTGTGTCTTGCAACAATTTGTCACTGAGCTCCTTGGGCAGTTCCTTTGACCTCATGATTCTCATTTGGTCTGACATGCACTGTGAGATGTGAGGTCTTATATAGACAGGTGTGCGCCTTTCCAAATCAAGTGCTAGCAGTTTAAAGGAGTTGTCCGACATTAGCTTACCAAAAAATTTTGCGTTTATCTGTGCTGTATTATCATATAAAACACCCCTACATTGTTATTTTTTGTTTTCTAACTTTTGTTCCTCTTGAATTATTCCATTATTATCTGCACCTCTTTGTTTACATTCAGCTCTAGCAAACTGACTACTTCCTGTGCTAAACTTCACAGTCAGAGCTGGCCCCGCCCGACCTCAGTGTCCAGCCCCTCCCCTTGCCAGCCCCGCCCTCTGCCCGCCCCCTGCACACACATTCCCTGTCAGTATTCTGCCCCAGCACCTGACCTGTTATCACTCTAGCATTGGAAATAACAGCCCCACATTGGGCTCTGCGCCACACACACACACACAAAATAGGAGAAAAAGGTACTGCATATAACGGGAAGCACACCCAATTGTCATATTAATAAATAGAATTTTATTCAATTGTACAAACAATTAAAATATAATTAAAAACATACGCCCACACCAGGGTATCTCCATAAGTCACAAAGGTATACAAGGAATGTGCACTGCAGTCAAACAATAATGCAAAAACACTCCATATAGTGTGAAACAGAGTATGGGTTACCAATTCATCTGTTGTGCCCGGCCATTGCAGAAAGCCTTCCTGATGGTAAGGATCACAGACATACACACACACACACATCGGGCTCTGCGCCACACACACACACACATCGGGCTCTGTGCCACACACACACACAACGCACACATCGGGCTCTGCGCCACACACACAACGCACACATCGGGCTCTCCACCACACACACAACGCACGCAGGCACACATCGGGCTCTGCGCCATACACGCACACATCGGGCTCTGCGCCAAACACACACACATCGGGCTCTGCGCCACACACACACACACATCGGGCTCTGCACACACACACACAAGGCACTCTGTACCGACCCCCCCCTCACCATCGTTCTGTACCGACCCCTACCCCCATAGGGAACACGTGTAGGCTACATTCACATGACCGTTCAGTTTTTGTGGTCCGCAAAAAAGTCAATTTTTTCACGGATGCATCCGTGTGTCATCCGTGTGCCTTTCCGTTTTTTTGCGGACTGCAAAAAACAGAAGCAGCAAGAAAGATAAATAGATGAGTAGATATAGAGATGAATAGATAGATATAGAGACAGAGAGATAGAGGGATGAATGAATGGAGGGATAGGTAGATAGATAGAATCATAGATAGATAGAGAGAGAGAGAGAGAGATAGAGGGATAGCTAGATAGATAGATAATGGATAAATAGATAGATGAATAGATAGAGGAGAAAGACATATAATGTCCTACCCCCCTCCATATTCTAAGCTGGCACCCTTTAGTGACTTTCATGTGGCACTAAAGGGTGTTTAGCCTTGTATTTAGCCAAAAATAAATAATTAAAAAAAAACGAAGTGGGGTCCCCCATACTTTTGTAGCCAGCTAGGGTAAAGCAGATGGCTGTAGCCTGCAAACCACAGCTGGCAGCTTCACCTTGGCTGGTAATCCAAAACAGAGGGCACCCCACGCTGTTATTTTAAATTAAATAAATAATTTAAAACAAAAAACACGGGGTCCCCCCCCAAATTGGATCACCAGCCAAGGTAAAGCGGACAGCTGTGGTCTGGCATTCTCAGACTAGGGAGGTCCACTGTTATTGGACACTCCCCAGCCTAAAAATAGCAGGCTACAGCCGCCCCCATGGAAGATTTAAGAAATTTGCATACGAAAAGGTACAAGTTTATAAAGTATTTATTTTGGAATAAAAGGGGCCACAAAAACTATAGGAAGCTTTCTAGAATGCAGCCCAGGAGCTGCAGAGGGGGAAACTTTTAGGTTTATAGCTACATTTCTGATGACAGGTTCACTTTAAATATGAGCTGAAAAATTATTTCAGTTTTTCTTGTTTAATAAATTTGCAAAAATTTCTATATTTCTGTTTTTTTCTGTCAAGATAGGGTGCAGAGTATATATTAATGAGAAAAAAATTAACTTGTTTTGAATTTACCAAATGGCTGCAATTAAACAGAGTTAGAGTTAAATTTAAAAGGGTCTGAATCGGCGCTGTGGGAGGGAGCCGGAAGGGTGTGATTGATGACTAAACGGGGAGAGACAGACAAGCGGGTATGGAAATATGATCCAGAGTGACACGGCTGATGGAGGAGGCTTTTCTATTAGACTGAGGTATTATTGCATAATTTAACTTTTGTTTATCTGTGGAGCCATGTTGTTTGTAGGCTCAATTTATATAACTGTAATCTAAGAACCTGATTTATAGACAGCATATGTTTGTTCAATGTACACCTTTACTAGTTATATAAGATGCAATATATTTTCTCTGTATTGATTCCTAATTGTTTAATAAAAAAGATCTGATTTAAAAAAACAAAGGGTCTGAATACATTCCGAACCCACTGTATATCTATCTTCAGACATTATTGAATGAAATGTATGTAAAGATGATATCTAATTATATATTGTGATATTTATTACCATATAGGGCTTTTCTCTGTATTATTCTCTTCTATTTTTATGTAATGTTTTTAAGATTAAAAATGAAATAAAGAATTTGATTTTTTTATTTTTACTATATGGAGTTCTTTCTTCTACACATTTGAAAGATGTTAAACATGTTTTACAAATTTTCAGACATAACAAATTGTATGCAAAATTAGAGAAGTGCGTATTCACTGTTCAGGAACTTCTGTTCATGGGTTACATAATTTCCGCTTCTGGTTTTAAGATGGATCCCTCTAAGTTACAGGCTATATTAAAATGGGACAGTTCTGAGAACCTTATGGCGCTGCAACTTTTCTTGGGGTTTGCAAAATATTCCAGGTATTTTATTAAAAAATTTTCTGCCATAGCAAGACCTCTTAGGCTATGTCCGCACGTTGCTTTTTACCTGCTTTTTTGCTGCTTTTTCAACTGCAGCGTTTAATGTCAAAATGGTTGTGTTCTGCTTTTCAAGCAAAGTCTATGGGAATTTGGGTTTCTTGTCCGCACTATGCAGTTCAAACTGCAGCCTTTTTGTTGCAGAACTTTGGTCAAAAACTCAGCTTTGCAGTGCAAAATCCAAATGGCAAAAACAATTTACCCGCCCCCATCAGTTCTGCGTCACGGGCAAATCGCTGCCCGCGGCGCACAACATCGCTCAGACCCGTCACAGTACTTACCTGCCTAGCGACGTCGCTGTGACCGGCGAACCTAAGGGGGTGGTTCGTTCGATGTCACAGCGATGTCACTAAGCGGGCGCCCAATAGAAGCGAAGGGGCAGAGATGAGCGCGACGTAACATCCCGTCCACCTCCTTCCTTCCGCATTGCCGGCGGCCACAGGTAAGGTGAGATTCCTTGTTCCTGCGGTGTCACACATAGTGATGTGTGCTGCCGCAGGAACAATGAACTACATCGTACACGCAGCAGCAACGATAATTGGGAATAGGGGGGCATGTCACCAATTAGCGATTTTGCACATTTTTGCGATGATGCAAAATCGCTCATAGCTGTCACACGCAACGACATCGCTAAAGCGGCCGGATGTGCGTCACAAATTTTGTGACCCCAACAAGATCGCTTGAGCGATGTCGTAGCGTGTAAAGTGGCCTGAAGTCTCCCCAACATATCTGCTTACTACTCAACAAGCGTTACAAAGCTTAGCCAAAAAATGGCTGCAAGATGGAGACAACCTAGCCTGGGTTATGATTGAAAGACATTTAAACAACAAATCTCTACTTGCCCTATTGCTGGCTCATCTCATGGATCATTCGAGACCCTTACCCAAAAATATGCTACATAAGCCTACCATCATTGCCTGGAAATCTCTCCTCCTCAACACATAGATGTGCAAAACAAATGATACTCCAAAATTCATACCCCTAGAAAGCTTAGAATTTATTCCCTAAAAATAAATCTAGTAATCTGGAAGCAACACGGTATAAGAAATCTATTGGATATCCTTATAGAGGACATCCCGGTCACCTTTGGAGAGATAAAACTCAAATTTGGTCTCCCTAACAAAGAATATAGAAATTGTTTACACATAAAGGCCGCTTTACACGCAACGACATCGCTAACCAGATATCGCTGGGGTCACGGAATTCGTGACGCACATCCGGCCTCGTTAGCGACATTGTTGCGTGGGACACCTACGAGCGACCGCTAATGATCAAAAATACTCACCTAATCGTTGATCGTTGACACATCGTTCCTTTACCAAATATCGTTGCTGGTGCTGGACGCAGGTTGTTCATCGTTCCTGAGGCAGCACACATCGCTACATGTGACACCCCAGGAACGACGAACAACAGCGTTCCTGCGTCCTCCGGCAACGAGGTGGGCGTGTTGTTAATGCGGCTGGTCTCCGCCCCACCGCTTCTATTGGCAGGCCGCTGTGTGATGTCGCTGTGACGGCGCACGAACCTCCCCCTTAAAAAAGAGGTTGGTCGCCGCCCACAGCGACATCGCTAGGAAGGTAAGTATGTGTGACGCGTACTGGCGATATTGTTCGCCACGGGCAGCGATTTGCCAGTGACGCACAAACGATGGGGGCTAGCGATGTCGCTGCCTGTAAAGCAGCCTTTAATCAACATTTTTTAATGGAAGAAGTTAAACTTAAATTACCATCTTTTATAGTCAATCTACTGAACAACCCACTAAATGCCCAAACATGGAAAACTAATAATATTTATAAGGCATTTAATGGAGACTCAGGCCTTTACAAAGGGCCCAATCTAATAACATGGGAAAAGGACCTGGGAATAAAAATTTAGGAGAGGCTTTTGAAAACCTTAGATACTATATACACAACCTCCCCCTGCGTTACTCTTCAAGAAATGCACTATAAAGGTTCTCTAAGTGGTATTTCACCCTGAAAAAATTAAACATGATTTATCAAAAAAAATCACCCCTCTTTTGGAGAAATTGTGGGGAAATAGGAAGCCTAACCCATATATTTTGGAAATGCCCAATCCTTCATAATTTGTGGTTGGACACACAAGGCCTTATATTAAAAATTACTCATCTAAGTATTCCGCTCACTCCCCAGCTAATTCTGCTCTCAATAGGTCTTGAAGACATTCCAAACAAATTTAGACATATCATCTGCCATATTTTACTAACCATAAAACATTGTATCGCGTCAAGATGGAAACAGGCGTTTCCCCCTAAAATAGAGGAACTAGTGGAGAGAGTTTCCCTCCACAGTACTTTTGAATATATTTTGGCTCTAAAAAAGAATACAAAAAACAACCAAAAATGGCTTCATTGGATCAAAACCTTCACACAGAACTTTTAAATTAATGACTCCATTGACTAAAGGGTGCTTTACACACTGCGACATCGCTAGCGATTGCTAGCGATGTCAAGCGTGATAGCACCCGCCCCCGTTGCTCGTGCGACATTTGGTACTCGCTGCGTCACACGCACATACCTTGTCTGCGACGTCGCTGTGACCGCCGAACAATCCATCCCTCAAGGGGGAGGTGGCTTCGGCGTCATAGCGACGTCACTGCGGCATCACTAAGCGGCCGGCCAATAGAAGCGGAGGGGCGGAGATGAGCGGGACGTAACATCCCGCCCACCTTCTTCCTTCCGCATTGCCGGTGGACGCAGGTAAGGAGATGTTCGTCACTCCTGCGGTGTCACACATAGCGATGTGTGATGCCGCAGGAACAACGATCAACATCGTACTGGTGGCAGCAGTGATATTAAGGAAATGAGCGACGTGTCAACGATCACCGTTTTGGAACGATTTTGCGATTGTTGATCGTCGCTCATTAGTGTTACACGCTGCAATGTCGCTACCGGCGCTGGATGTGCGTCACTAACGACGTGAGCCCGACGATATATCGGTAGCGATGTCGCAGCGTGTAATGCACCCTTAAGACTAAGCTTTCTTTATGCCATTATATATCCAGTTATGATGTATATATATGAATTGCAAAAATACTCACTCAGATTAACAAACTGAACAAAAGGAAAAAGCTCAGATCTTTCCATGTAAATTGCTTTATTTCTTTTCTGCCGATAACCCCATGTAATCACCACCTCTAATTTTTTCTTCTGTATCCCCATACTTTCCTAGTTCATAACCTACCCTACATTTGAAAATCAATAAAAACTATTTGAATGAGAAAAAAGACCAAGGTCCATCTAGTTCAACCTTCCTCCACCAATTATACATTTTATCACTAAATCATTTATAACCGAAATGTTGTGTGTACTGATGAAATCATCCAGCCCTTTTTTGAAAGTTGTTATAGTGTCAGCCATTACTTACTCTTGTGGTAGGGCATTCCACAATCTGACTGCTCTAACTGAAAAGAACCCTTTCCTATTTAACTGCCGGAATCGCTTTTCTTCCACTCGCAGTGAATGCCCCCTGGTCCTTAGTATTGTCTTGAAAGTAATAAGTTATGTGCCAGTCCTTTATATTGACCACACATGTATTTATACATATAAATGAGATCTCCTCT
Source organism: Anomaloglossus baeobatrachus (assembly GCF_048569485.1). Classification (NCBI taxonomy): domain Eukaryota; kingdom Metazoa; phylum Chordata; class Amphibia; order Anura; family Aromobatidae; genus Anomaloglossus; species Anomaloglossus baeobatrachus. The sequence continues at coordinate 534,388,897 of NC_134357.1, read as the reverse complement.
GAGACATCTTTTTTTCTAAACTAAACAAATCCAACTTTTTCAACCTCTCATCAAATGGGAGGCCTTCCATTCCCTGTAGTAGTCTAGTCGCCCGTTTTTTAACTAACTTCTGAACCTGTTTATTATTGTAACTTAGTAACTTCATTATTGTAACTTATATGAACCTCTAGTATTGAAACTTAGATAAGTAAAAGAACTTTGTTCACACAGATTATGGATTGAAAGATACTGCAATGCATGGCAGAGCACTGAGATTGGGCGTTAGGAAATTAAGAGACGAGGAATTGGATATATTTTGGGAGGTGTAAGGAGAGTGTGGCAATGCTCATCCATGCAGTGCATATGTAAAAATATAACTGCAAAATATTCAATGCACATGGAATATTGATTTTTATTTGCTTTTAGAAAACAGATATCTATTAGAAACTGCATATATTACTACTGATAACTGCATATATTATTAATCCTAATGTAAGTTCTAAATAGCTTTCCATTTCTCTATACATTGGCTTTTTTATGTGTTTCTTGTCCAGTTTATCATAATATATGGTTTCTCTTCATGTGAGAGTGTCTTGGTGTCCAACAAAATAAGACGTTTAAGTTAAACACTACTCTTCTATATGGCTTCTACCAGCGTGAGCTTTGTGATGTTCAAAACAATGGCATTTGTGAGCAAAACATTTTTTATTCTGAATATGAAAAAGCTTCCCCCTTAGCTGAAAAACATTTCCCACATTTTTAACATGAAAAAGACAATTTCATACTGGGAAAGCCTATGTGATATAACCTGTGCTTTCCTAATAAAACATTTATTATTAACTAAACATGAAAACGTTGTCTCCTTCTCCTTTTAGTGAGCTTTGCGTTTCCGGTGTCTATTAAAGCTTGAACTATCTGAAAAACATTTTCCACATTCTGAACATGAATATGGCTTCTCCCCTGTGTGCATTCTCTGATGTTCAACAAGGACCGATTTCACTGAAAAACTTTTCCCACATTCTAAACATGAATATGGCTTCTCCCCTGTGTGAATTCTCTGATGTCTAATAAGACCTATCATCTGACTATAACATTTCTCACAGTCTGAACATGAAAATGGCTTCTCCCCTGTGTGACTTCTCTGATGATTAACAAGATGTGTTTTATGTGCAAACCATTTCTCACATTCTGAGCAGGAAAAAGGCTTCTCACCTGTATGCATTTTCTGGTGCCTAACAAGATTTGCTTTCCTTGCAAAACATTTCGAACATTCTGAACATGAAAATTGCTTCTCCCCTGAATGAATTTTGTGATGTTCAACAAGACGTGTTTTCAATGAAAAACATTTCCCACATTCTAAACATGAATATGGCTTTTCCCCTGAATGAATTCTCTGATGTCTAACAAGACCTGTTTTCTGACTATAACATTTCCCACAGTCTGAACATGAAAATGGCTTCTCCCCTGTGTGACTTCTCTGATGATTAACAAGATGTGTTTTATGTGCAAAACATTTCTCACATTCTGAGCAGGAAAAAGGCTTCTCACCTGTATGCATTTTCTGGTGACTAACAAGTTTTGTTTTACTTGCAAAACATTTCCTACATTCTGAACATGGAAAAGGCTTCTCCCCTGTATGTATGTTTTGGTGGCTAACAAGTTTTGTTTTACTTGCAAAACATTTCCCGCATTCTGAACATGAAAAAGGCTTCACCCCTGTATGTATTTTTTGGTGGCCAACGAGATGGTTTTTATTTGTAAAACATTTCCCACATTCTGAACATGAATATGGCTTTTCCCCTGTGTGACTTTTCTGATGTATAAGGAGATTGAATTTATCTACCAAATATTTCCCACATACTGAACATAAATATGGGGTTTTCCCTGTGTGACTTCTCTGATGTCTAATAAAATGGGATCTATCTGCAATTCGTTTCCCACATTCTGTACACACATATGGTTTCTCTCCTGTATGAATTCTATAGTGTTTAACAAGTTGTGATTTTCTTACAAAACATTTCCCACATTCTGAACATGAATATGGCTTATCTTCTGCATAAACTCTCTCATGACCAAAAAGCCCTGATTTCTGGTTAACTTTTTTGTCACACTCTGAGTAAGACATTTTTTTGTCCTCAGTGTGAATTTTTTCATGTGCAGCAAAAGACATTTTGAGGGAAAAACGTTTTTCATATTCTACATTTGAAAATGGCTTAATTTCTGTAAAAGCAGTTTGATTCTTCCTGTAGTTTTTCTGGGTTTTATCATTCTTAACAGTATGGGATAAATGAGAAGATAGGACCAGTTTAAAAGGATCAGTTGATAGTTCTTTCCTGTGAAAGCTTGATGGGATAGCTGGAGTAATGGCATTCACTTCAGTTATGTCTTGTATGATATTAACGTCCTCTGATTTAAAAATTGAAGATGTCAGTTTTCCATCTGATCTCCTTGTACAGTTATCTGCCAAGAATAAATATATTATCTTTTAATAAAATATCCTTTAAAATATTTTTTATGACATTTCTAGCTGAAAACAAAGGAGAGCACAAAATAGGACTTTACCAGATAAATGGTGAGTTAGGTAAAATTGAAACCACTCACCTGGCAGGGTTGTGGCAGGCACAACTCCTATATAAGGTATAATTTAATGCTGGTTGCTGCAGCTCCACGTGAATATTCTGGAAGGTACTGGAGAAAGGCAATACATCCATTCTTTCTCCAGTACCTTCCAGATTATAACATTTCTAGAAAATATCGATAAAAATTGCAAGTAATGGAGGAAAATTAAAATATTTATTAAGAAAAAAACAGTTCATAACAAAAGACCTCAGACAGGAATCACAAGAGAATGATGTTCAACCTTCTTTATTCACTCTGCTTACCAAATCTATATATATATATATATATATATATATATATATATATATATATATATATATATATATATATAAAATTGCCTTATTCTGTCTGTCTGTCTTGCTCCAAAATTGTGTCGTTACAGTGACATTGTGTCCTTACAGTGACAACCGTCGGATTGGCCGCTGGGCCAGGCCCCGCCCCCCCACGGATTGGCCGCTCGGCTCGGCCCCGCCCCCCGCATGGATTGGCCGTTTGGCCAGCCCCCGCCCCTGCACACTATGCCTGATAGGCCATGCCCCGTACGTGATGCCCGCTAGGCCACGCCCCCGCATGCGGTGCCCGCTAGGCCACGCTTCCTGCACACGATGCCCGCTAGGCCACGCCCCTCACGCGATACCCGCTAGGCCATGCCCCCTCACGTGATGCCCGCTAGGCCACGCCCCCTCACACTATGCTCACTAGGCCACACCCCCTCACACTATGCCCACTCGGCCACACCCCCCGCACACATTGGGCACCTGTACACCTCTCCTCATTACAACTCCTCCCATTATACTCCTCTTTCCCCAGGACTACTCCCATTATACTCCTTCTATTATAATCCTCCTATTATACTCCTGGGGGATGAAGCACGATGGGGGGTGCAGCATGGGGGATGGAGCACGATGGGGGGTGCCCAGAATGGGGGGAATGAAACAATGGGGGGTGCACAGCATGGGGGATGGAGCACGATGGGGGTTCACAGCATGGGGGATGGAGCACGATGGGGGGTGCAGCATGGGGGATGGAGCACGATGGGGGGTGCAGCATGGGGGATGGAGCACGATGGGGGGTGCAGCATGGGGGATGGACCACGATGGGGGGGTGACCAGAATGGGGGGATGAAACATGATGGGGGGTGCGCAGCATGGGGGATGGAGCACGATGGGGGTTCACAGCATGGGGGATGGAGCACGATGGGGGGTGCAGCATGGGGGATGGAGCACGATGGGGGGTGCAGCATGGGGGATGGACCACGATGGGGGGGTGACCAGAATGGGGGGATGAAACATGATGGGGGGTGCGCAGCATGGGGGATGGAGCACGATGGGGGTTCGCAACATGGGGGATGGAGCATGATGAAGGGTGCACACCTCCCCCCCAAAACACACACCGCCATACACGCACCGCACACCACACACACACTGGGAACCACAAACACCCCCCTACACAGACACCCACTCACACAGACAACGCCGCACACACAAATATACGCACATACCGCACAACACACACATATTGCACAAAACATACCTCCCCCAAAACACGCACCCCACACCCACACGCACACGCACATAAACTGCGCAACACACACAGCACCACACACACACAATGCTGCAGACACACAGCGCTCCACAAACAACGCAACACACACAACGTGACACACAAACAACACCGCTCTCACCTCCCCCCCACCCAGACAACACCCAGAACATTTACAGTGCCCTACACAAACACTTGGCAACTACACACAACAACATCTTTATATATAACAAAAATCATACATTAACTACACAATAAATTCTAGAATACACGATGCGTTAGAAATCGGGCCACCTTCTAGTACTGACATAATAAGCACCAAAAATTGTAACTTAGACCAAAAAGATACCAATAAAACTTCTACTCTGCACTTAGATAACAAAATGCCACTATTGTCTGACATTTGTAAATGGAAAAATAGACGGTTTCCACATTACTGGTAGCTGAAAGCTTATAAAAAGCAGTAAAGTTTCCATAAACCAATTCAGCAAAATCTGGGCTCCAAAAGGCAAATGTCCCCCTCACATCTGAGCTGTAACATGTGCCCAAACACTGTTAGTGTTAACATGTTTAGCATTACTGTAGTATGGTAGGAATGACCTATTTAAAAATTAAAGGTGTGCGTGTCTCTAGAACCACAAGCTGGGCACTATTTAATGGGTACTAAAATGGCATATTTAGAATTTTCACATCCACTGGGCACTAATTTCCACAAAATTATTGTGGAGTCAAAATAGTCACTACTGTTATAGATGAATTCACTAAGGGAAATTGAATTTTCTTCTGTTCTGGTTCCCTGCTTTTCTGCCAGCTTGAGGTTCTGCAAATGGTTCTCATAAAGTATTCTAGCAAAAACTGTGTACTAATAGGCAAATGGTGCTGTTGAGGAGAGCCATAAGATGAAATACTTAATTAACTTCTTGACAAGGGATTGTGGGAAATATGTCGATTTGCCTTACATAATTCAGGTTTCAGATCATTTACATGACACAGATATAAAGATGGCTGCCATTGCCTGTTTCTCCACACCTTGCCTGGAATGCAAGGAATGTCCAGATGTAAGAAGATACCATATAAGGGAAGACCCCTGGTCAAGCTAGAAGACCAACCCACAGATCAGATGACATCACAGACCAAACCATCAACATGGATCCACCAGATGACGTCCCTCCTATCACCATCACCATGGATCCATCCAATGAAGTCATAGACCCGCCTACAATGACGCCCACCAATCAGCTCATGGACTAACATATTGTTCGACCCACTGACCAATGAACACATCCGGACATGCCCTTTGCAAGGTTATATCAGAGCAAGCTCAGTTGTAATAAAGGCAGAGCATGGGCTGACTTCTGTCGAGGAAAGATGAATATCCGACTGTGTCTGATCTCATTTTTCAAGCATGCACTCGATCCACACCAATTAGACCAGGCAGTAGGCAACTAGTGATTTCTGGTTAAGATTTCACCCTAACAGTGCTTTTTCAGTTTTGAGCCCTGCCAATACCCCAAACAGTGGGATATTGTCAGATTCATGAGAAGATGCAAGATAAATTAAGAAAATCCATTTCTTCTACCCTTTCTCAAGCACTTGGACCCCCCCAAAACGTCACCACAGGTGCAGACTTCTTGTCCATTTTGCAGCATCTTAGCTGTAACTAATTGCAACAGAGTTTTCCACATTGTCTGCACCTTGTATTTAGGAACAGTTTTACCCCATGGTGAGCGATCATCCTTGTATTTATGAACAGTTTTACTCCATGGTGAGCGATCATCCTTGTTATTTAAAAGGGGTGGTTCACCCATATTTTTTTATTGTCTAGATCGATATTATATTGAGAAACAATGTTTCTCTCAAATACCTTGTGTTGTCAATAGTGCCTGTGAGAGGCGCTATTGCAGACCGCTGCTCCCCGTCCAGTGACGTACCCGTCCAATGCTGCCTCGTCACATCCGTGCAGCCGGCTACATTCTGAGCCCATCTGCTCCCTGCTCCTCCTCCCTCCTCCCTCACAGCATGTCTCTTGCTTGCAGTGTGCTGCGAGGAGGCAGGGGGGAGCAGGAGACGCGCCGTGCTGTGCTAGGAGGGAGGAGGGAGGGGGGGAGCAGGAGACGCGCCGTGCTAGGAGGGAGGAGGGAGGGGGGAGCAGGAGATGCGCCGTGCTAGGAGGGAGGAGGGAGGGGGGAGCAGGAGAGGAGACGCGCCGTCCTAGGGGGGAGCAAATGGGCTGTGACAGCGGTGAAACACCGCTCACAGCTCAGAGTCTGGAAGACTGTAGCCGGCTGCACGGATGTGACGTGGCAGCATTGGACGGGTACGTCACTGGACGGGGAACAGCGGTCTGCAATAGCGCCTCTCACAGGCACTATTGACAATACAAGGTATTTGAGAGACACATTGTTTCTCAATATAATATCGATCTAGACAAAAAATATGGGTAAACCACCCCTTTAATCTAATGAATTGTAGATGTATATTTTTACTCATTAAATCGATAAAAGAAGTATAGAAAAACTACCGTATTTTTCGGATTATAAGACGCACTCTTCCTCCCAAAAATTTAAGAGGAAAATGAAGGGTGTGTCTTAAAATCCGAATGTAGCTTATCGGGAGGACGAGAATGGGCGCTGTGCTGGCTGTGATGGGTGTTGTGTGGAGCAGGGGGGTGCGGCGGGTGAGATACTCTGTCAGCGGTGCGGCAGCTGCAATGCTCTGTTGGCTGTGCAGGGCTGTGCTGGCTGCGGCGGGTGAGATACTCTGTCGGTGGCGCGAGGCTGTGCAGGCTGTGGTGGGCGCTGTGTGGAGCAAGGCAGTGCGGCAGGTGAGATGCTCTGTCGGCCATGTGATAGTAAAATATTGCCGCCAGGAGTTGGACCTCTCGGATTGTTATTCAGCCGAGAGCCCAATCTGTGCAGGCGACGATTCCGGGCGGCATTATTTGAAGATTGTACCGCCGACAGAGCATCTCACCCCCACACTGCAGCCAACATTGCCCTACTCCAGCATCGCCCCTGCCTCCTGTAACCCGTGCTCCACCACAGATGTCGCCGCCCTACGGTAAGACACCACTGGAGCAGAAGATGGACTCAATTCATTTTTTTTTTAACCTTTTTTATCTCTATATTTGGGGTGCATCTTATAATCCGGTACGTCTTATAAAACGAAAAATACGGTACATTATTTTCAATATTTCTTCTATTTGTCAATGTTTATGTATATGACCTTAGATATTCTTGCATGTAATATCGGAATAATGATATTTGGCCAAAACATATCAAATGCTTCATATTTGTGATCTGTTTTAATCTGTATTTTTTTTTAATTGACACTTTCCTACCAAAGAAATCCTTATCTCCATGCGCGCCTCACAGGTAACTTGTCTTACTATCACTACGCACATCTCCTTTTGGGGACATGACAGACTTCTTTTAATTATTATCCTCTTTTTTTTTTTTTTCCTAACTAGATTTTGGGAGACATTTCAAAAGATCATTTGGGTGGGCTGCTTGGATTCATGTACCCACTGTAAGATAATACTAACCTCTTCCATTTGTTACATTTACCCTGAACCGACCTTTGGGAATAATTACTGTCAAAGGTAATAAAAGAGTGACTTGTAAGAAGATTTCAGATTTCTTTCATTCTATTCAGCCTTCATCCCCGGCTTTTTGTTTTGGGGGACCATTTTTCTTTCATGGATTATTTGACTATATATGAAAAAAGGAAACACTGAAAAAAAGGAATTCCCACTTGCCTCTCACTGCACATGGAATGATGATTCCTCATAAAACCAAGGCCTACCATATGGATTACATTTTTCTTCCCATAAGTTTCTAAATTCTCAGCAGATTCTAGATACTGTTATTTATCTTTGAAGTTTAGAGAAATGGGCAACTAAGTGTCAAGGTCTACTAATTCAAGTGTGTAGCGTGGATACTTCAGGCTTTAAGCAAATCAGAATTTCGAGCGGGAAGGGAAACATGTATTGGTTTAGCAGGAGAATTTTGACTACTTGATTGTAATATGGCTGGAAAACACCTCAGATAAAGCAGACATAGTCGGTGACTGAGAAGAATCTGTGACTTCTCTGCATTTAGTGGTTACTACTCACCTGGGTCGTCATATGTAAGAATCTCCTCTTTAATCTGCTCATCACCACTCACATATGTCTCTGTAGTATTAATATGGGTCAGATCTTCAGCCTGAAACAAATATTGTAAAAGTCACAGACAGATGGAGAAGTCACATCTATGATCAGCTCTAATCCTGCCATCTCCACCACTCTCATTACACAAGTATAAATCATATAATATGGGTGGATAAAACAAGACTGAGCACAAGATCTTCACAGCCGTCTACATATCATAGGGATATTTCTTGACCCCTTCTCTCCATGTACCTGATGATCCTGAGGAACATCGAGAATTTCTTGTTTACAGTCCTGTAGAAGAAGAGGATGGGGACATCTCTCTGGTGTTGTCCTATTACTGGCTAGAACTGGAGGAAACATACAGGGACTGAATTCATTCTTTACATACAGATAATTATAGGCAATGTGTATTTAGTCCTGTCTATTACCTGGTGATGTGAGGGGCTGGGGAACCTCCACCATGACATCTGTGTACAGATCTTTGTGTCCTTCTAAATACTCCCACTCCTCCACGGAGAAATAGACGGCGACATCCTTACACCTTATAGGAACCTGACACATACAATGATACGGTCATCCCCCAATCCTTCATAGCGTTACTGTATAATGTCCCAGCATTCCCAGCAGTGTCACCTCTCCAGTCAGCAGCTCAATCATCTTGTAGGCGAGTTCTAGAATTATCTGGTCATTGATGTCCTCATGTATCAGGAGGTGAGGTGGAGGCCCCGTGATTGGGCTCAGGGGTCTTCCCCATCCCTCAGACACAGGGGCCTGACAGCGCTCACCAGAGCTCTTCTTCACCACTGTGTAATCCTGGTTATGGAGAGACACATTACTAAATCTCACTACAGAAATTTCCAGAGTCCTCACCTCTCCAGTTCTGTCCATCTGTTATTCCCATAGATAAGAATGATGTAATGTGACGTCATCAGATTCTCTCACCTCTCCAGTAAGCCAGAAGAGGATCTCTAGGGTAAAGTGTAATATCCTCTCCGCCATATTGTCCCTATCCATATCCAGTCTTGATGGGTCAATAAGGAAAATTATTTTATATGGAAGATCTCCAGTGACAAAATCCGATATTGTAGGGACCTGAATGGGGAGAAGATCATCTGATGATAACTTATGCTAAGGCAGTTTGCTCACATTGATGTACTATTAAATGACATTGACTGAAGGGATTAAAAAACTGGATTATTAACTTCTTAAATGCTGCAATCCAAAGTGACTGTCAAACCTGATCGGTTATAGAGAGCATTGATATCTTGGTATGTGGTGTCAAGATGTCAATGTTTGCTATTGTAGCCAGAAAAAAATAATACTTTGTTTTGGGGGTTTTTCAAAGTAAAATTATTTAATATCAGTTTTTTTCTGCAGTTAATGTGCTGTTATGGTGGAAAAAAATTCTGATAAAAAAAACCCTATGCATTTGGTAATTCAATAATTGTACATGTAAAATACAAATACAGTGCCTACAAGTAGTATTCAACCCCCTGCAGATTTAGCAGGTTTACACATTCGGAATTAACTTGGCATTGTGACATTTGGACTGTAGATCAGCCTGGAAGTGTGAAATGCACTGCAGCAAAAAAGAATGTTATTTATTTTTTAATTTTTTTTTTTAAATTGTGAAAAGTTTATTCAGAGGGTCATTTATTATTCAACCCCTCAAACCACAAGAATTCTGTTTGGTTCCCCTAAAGTATTAAGAAGTATTTCAGGCACAAAGAACAATGAGCTTCACATGTTTGGATTAATTATCTCTTTTTCCAACCTTTTCTGACTAATTAAGACCCTCCCCAAACTTGTGAACAGCACTCATACTTGGTCAACATGGGAAAGACAAAAGGAGCATTCCAAGGCCATCAGAGACAAGATCGTGGAGGGTCACAAGGCTGGCAAGGGGTACACAACCCTTTCCAAGGAGTTGGCCCTACCTGTCTCCACTGTTGGGAGCATCATCCGGAAGTGGAAGGCTTATGGAACTACTGTTAGCCTTCCACGGCCTGGACAGCCTTTGAAAGTTTCCACCCGTGCCGAGGCCAGGCTTGTCCGAAGAGTCAAGGCTAACCCAAGGACAACAAGGAAGGAGCTTCGGGAAGATCTCATGGCAGTGGGGACATTGGTTTCAGTCAACACCATAAGAAACGTACTCCACCGCAATGGTCTTCGTTCCAGACGAGCCCGTAAGGTACCTTTACTTTCAAAGCGTCATGTCAAGGCTCGTCTACAGTTTGCTCATGATCACTTGGAGGACTCTGAGACAGACTGGTTCAAGGTTCTCTGGTCTGATGAGACCAAGATCGAGATCTTTGGTGCCAACCACACACGTGACGTTTGGAGACTGGATGGCACTGCATACGACCCCAAGAATACCATCCCTACAGTCAAGCATGGTGGTGGCAGCATCATGCTGTGGGGCTGTTTCTCAGCCAAGGGGCCTGGCCATCTGGTCCGCATCCATGGGAAGATGGATAGCATGGCCTACCTGGAGATTTTGGCCAAGAACCTCCGCTCCTCCATCAAGGATCTTAAGAATGGGTCGTCATTTCATCTTCCAACAAGACAACGAGCCAAAGCACACAGCCAAGAAAACCAAGGCCTGGTTCAAGAGGGAAAAAATCAAGGTGTTGCAGTGGCCTAGTCAGTCTCCTGACCTTAACCCAATTGAAAATGTGTGGAAGGAGCTCAAGATTAAAGTCCACATGAGACACCCAAAGAACCTAGATAACTTGGAGAAGATCTGCATGGAGGAGTGGGCCAAGATAACTCCAGAGACCTGTGCCGGCCTGATCAGGTCTTATAAAAGACGATTATTAGCTGTAATTGCAAACAAGGGTTATTCCACAAAATATTAAACCTAGGGGTTGAATAATAATTGACCCACACTTTTATGTTGAAAATTTATTAAAATTTAACTGAGCAACATAACTTGTTGGTTTGTAAGATTTATGCATCTGTTAGTAAATCCTGCTCTTGTTTGAAGTTTGCAGGCTCTAACTTATTTGCATCTTATCAAACCTGCTAAATCTGCAGGGGGTTGAATACTACTTGTAGGCACTGTATAATGGAAATATTGCTGTCTTTTTTCCATTTTCTAAAAATTTGTTAATAAGTCGATCAGTGCATGATATACTGTATATCCAACATGGTGACAAATACAACTCGTCTTGTTAGATTTGGGACAAGGTATTGTGATGCATTAGGCCTATAAAAAAAATGGTGTCACCTCCCTTCCACCTTAATTATAAATTTAAAGAATTATGCTGCAAGCTGAAGGGAAGAACGTCCAAATATCTAAAATCTTACCTTTGTATCTCGGGGAAAGACAGCCGAGACTTAAAAATTGTGTTCTGCATATAGTTTGAATTGAAGAAGGTCCTCTGTGCCAGAGGAGAAAATTCTACCAGAATCGGCAGAGTATTTAAAGGGTTATTCCCATCTCTAACTTCCAATCTCAATATGTAGAAGGAGTAATAATAATAACATTAGCAAATATAGCCTTGTCTCTTACCTCATGTGCAAGGCATTGCAGCTTAGGTATCCATGGTTATTACCACAAGCAACTAAGTAAAGAATGGTCACTATATGAGTGGTTATAATTATGGATACCTAAGCATTAATGCCCTGCACATGAGGTAAGAGACAGCTATATCAGGAGAACTATACTAAATTTTTAATTGGAGGTATATGCTAATTTTATTACACTTCCTACAGAGATACAGCTCAAGCAAAGCTAAATAAAATTCATGTGAACAAGGTCCAACTCAGATGATTTCAGATGAAGAGCCCTTAAGAAATTCAGCTCAGTTATTGCTGAGCTCTTGTAAATAATATTTAGAGACTCTCTGATTACTGGTAATGTGCTGAGTGATTGGCGCAAATCTTATATATCCATTTTCAAAAACGGCTCCACCTCTTTCACAGGTAATTACAGACCAGTAAGTTAATATGGGTTTTTCACATGGACAAAGCTCCATAATAGCATGTGTTTAAAAACATGTTCATGTGCTGAGATAATCTTCTATATGTGCCCCTGCTATGTACTGTGTAATGGTCGTGTCTGACTGTATGAGCTCATGTTCTAATCATACCACAGCTCCTGGGCACGGGATAAAGTTAAAAGAGTATACAGACATTACCACCACATTAGACTATTGTCTACCAAATTCGACAAAACCAGCCAACAACCTAATGTATATGACGGCCTCCCGAATCAGATGAGGTTGGGGAGAGGATCATTTTGATCTCTCCAATATAACCCACCACCAGAGAAGTTTGACATCTTCTAGAAAACTTTGGAGAGCTCGGCTGAGCCAAATTTTCCTGTGAATTATAGATTTAAGAGATAGATCTGACGGCCAAAGGTGGGGGGGGATCTAGTGCCAAAATTCGTCTCTGTGTTTGCCATAAATTGTTTTGTACTTAATCACGATAATGTGCCCTCATGTGCTGTCACAGACAGATGGAGAAGTCACATCTATGATCAGCTCTAATCCTGCTATCTCCACCGTTCTTGTTCCACAAGTACAGTTGAAACCAGACATTTCGATACACTATCTAAAAAGACACATCTGCAGGTTTTTCTCACTATCTGATATGAAATTAGAATAAACCTTTCCTGTTTTAGGTCATTTAGGATTACCAACATTTTTTATATATTTGCCAAATACCAGAATAATGAGAGAGCAAGAATGTTTTAAGGCATTTTTATCACTTTCTGCAAAATTAAAAGTTTACATACATTTTCATTAGTATTTGGAACTAATTTGGTACCAATGCCCTTAAACTATTTATTCTTCCACAAGCTTCTTACAATAGTTGGTAGGAATTTGGGCCCATTCTTCCTGACAGAACTGGTTTTACTGAGTCATATTTGTAGGTCGCCTTGCTCGCACCAGCCTTTTCCGCAAATTTTCAAAGAAATTGGGATCAGGGCTTTATGATGGCCACTCCAAAACATTGACTTTGTTATCCTTAAGCCACATTGTAACCAGATTGGCAGTATGCTTTGGGTCATTGTCCATTTGGAACACCATTTCTGCATAAGCTTTAAGTTCCTAGCTCATGTCTTGAGATGTTTCTTCAGTATTGCCGCAATCTTCTTTCCTCATGATGCGAATGTAATGATTGTCATTGTGGCCAAACAGTTCAATTTTAGTTACATAAGCCCACAGAACAACAAATCTCCAAAAATTAAGGTCTTTGTTCCTGTATGCATTTGCAAACATTAAGCTGGCTTTTTTAATGTTACTTTTGGAGTAATGGCTTCTTCCTGGCAGAATGGCCTTTCAGCCCATGTTGATACAGTACTCGTGTCACTGTGGATAATGACACAATCTTACCAGCTTCCGCCAGCATCTTCACAAGGTCTTTTGCTTTTATTCTTCGGTCGATATGCACATGTATGACCAAAGCATGTTCATCTCTGGTACACAGAACGTTTCTCCTTCCTGAGCAGTATGATGGCTGGACAATCCCATCTTGTTTGTACTTGCGTATAATTGTTTATACAGATGAACGAGGCACCTTCAGGTATCTGGAAATTGCACCCAAGGATGAACCAGACTTGTGCAAGTCTACAATTTTCTTCCTGAGATCTTGGCTGATGTTTTTTACTTTTCCATGATGCTACACAAAGAAGTAGTTTGTTTCAGGTGTGCATTAAAATGCATCCACAAGTGTGTCTCTATTTAACCCAGATGTTGCAATAAACCTATCAGAAGCTTCCAAAGCCATAACATAATTATATGGGCTGTCCCATATTGTTTAAAGGCATAGTACTCTAAAGGGTACTTTACACACTGCAATATCATTACCGATATCGCTAGCGAGCATACCCGCCCCCGTCGGTTGTGCGACACGGGCAAATCACTGCCCATGGCCCACAACATCGCTAGGCCCCGTCACACGGAATTACCTTCCCTGCGACGTCGCTCTAGCTGGCGAACCACCTCCTTTCTAAGGGGGCGGTTCGTGCGGCGTCATAGCGATGTCACAGGGCAGCCGTCCAATAGCAGAGGAGGGGCAGAAATGAGCGGCTGGAAAATGCTGCCCACCTCCTTCCTTCCTCATTGCCGGTGGATGGAGGTAAGGAGAGGTTCGTCGCTCCTGCGGTGTCACACATAGCGATGTGTGATGCCGCAGGAGCGATGAACAACATCGCAACTAAGCAGACGATATTTGGTGTTTGGATGACCTCTCCAAAACTAACGATTTTTGTCTGTTTTGCGATCGTATAAGGTCGCTCGTACGTGTCACACGCTGCGATGTCGCTAACGACGCCGGATGTGCGTCACAAACACCATGACCCTGACGATAAATCGTGATATCGCAGCGTGTAAAGTACCCTTTAGTGTATGGAAACATTTGACTTTGCAGAAAGTAATAAAAATGCCTTAAAACATTCTCTCTCATTGTTCTGGCATTTGGCAAATAATTTTGGTTCCTTATTGACCTAAAACGGGAAAGGCTTATTCTGATTTCATGTCAAATAGTGAGAAAAACATGCATGTGTGTGTCTTTTTAGCGCATGTAAACCTCTTGTTTCAACTGTATAAAACACAATACTGGTGAATAACACAAGACTGAACACAAGACCTTCACAGCAGTCTACAAATCTTTCATGACACTTTATCTCCATCTACCTGATGATCATGATGAACATTGGGATTTTCTTGTTTAGAGTTCTGTGGAAGAAGAGGACAGGGACATCTCTCTGGTGTTGTCCTCTTACTGGCTAGAACTGGAGGAAAAACATACAGGGACTGAATTCATACTTTACATACATTTTAGGCCATGTGCATTTAGCCATATGTATTACCTGGTGATGTGAGGGGCTGGTGAACTTCCATCATAACGTCCTTATACAGATCTTTATGTCGTTCTAAATACTCCCACTCCTCCATTGAGAAAAAGACAGCAAAATCCTGACACCTTATAGGAACCTGACACATACAATGATACAGTCATCCCCTTCATAACATTACTGTATAATGTCCCAGCATTCCCAGCAGTGTCACCTCTCCAGTCAGCAGCTCAATCATCTTGTAGGTGATTTCCAGGATCTTCTGGTCATTGATGTCCTCATGTATCAGGGGGTGAGGTGGAGGCCCCGTGATTGGGCTCAGGGGTCTTCTCCATTCCTCAGACACAGGGGCCTGACAGCGCTCACTAGAGGTCTTCTTCACTACTGTGTAATCCTGGTTATGGAGAGACACAGTAATAAACCTCACTACAGACATTTCCAGAGTCCTCACCTCTCCAGTTCTGTCCATCTGTTATTCCCATGGATAAGAACGATGTAATGTGACGTCATCAGAATCTCTCACCTCTCCAGTAACCTGGAATTGGATTTCTAGGGTGAGGTGTAATATCCTCTCCGCCATCTTGTTCATGTGCCTAGCCATCCTTGATAGGTCAGTCAAGAACATTCTCTTATATATAAGATCTCCACTGAGAGGATAAGATATTGTAGGGACCTAAATGAAAGATGAGCTGATGTAACATCTTAAAAGAACCCAGTGTAATAATACAATTACTGGAGATAATAAGGGGAAACGCAAGAGGAGATAAAATGTGTAGATGTGTGGATGTTGGATTCTCAGATCGTATAAACTGTAATATAGACAAAAAGACTGACGGCACTCAGCAAACTGAAGTGTGAACAGGTGCATAACTGAACATGACATAACATACAAAAAAAACCAGTTTGCACTCTGATAATGCTAAAGTATGGAAACCATGAATGTGTGAACATGGACCTGCATCACTGCTAAGGGAAATCTAAGAAAAGTGAGATGTCGCAGATACGGGAAAGGATTCAACTGAAGTAAAGCGATGACGACAGCGGCGGCCCCGTGTATCGGACGAGATCATCAAGGGGGCTAGGTGCCTGCGGTCTGTAAGAAGCAGGTAAGAGGATACCGCGGGAATGGGAACAGGTGAGAATAAATGTTGTGCGTGTATGTGAACAACAGCATAATAGGGAACAAGAAGGGGACCAGTAAGAGGACATTACTAAAGGATGGGCACATTACTACTGGGCACAAGGATGGGGCACATTACTATAGGAAACAAAGATGAGGACATTACAACAGGAGACAAGGATGGTTCACATTACTACAGGAGACAAGGATGGCGCACATTAAATTTTATTCTTATCTATCTTTGAAAATTACCAGTAGCTGCTGCATTTAACACTCTAAGCTTATACTCTAGTCAATAAGTTTTCCCAATTTTTTGTGGTAAAATTAGGTGCCTCGGCTTATACTCGGGTCGACTTATACTCAAGTATATATATAGAATGGTAGAGTTTGAAGGAACCTCAAGGGCCATCCAGTCCAATCTCCTGTGAGTGCAGGTTTTCTTAAATCATCCTGTGGCGCCCCTGAGGCTTCCGTCGCCACAGGAACATTGCACCCCAGCCAGAGGTGCGATGTCCCATCTTGGGTAAGGAAGAGAGTAAACGCCGGTCCACAAGCAAATCTGCACTACACCCATTGTTAGAACAAAACAGTGGACAGGATCCAGCTGGACTCCAAAGGGATAAATAAAAATGCTTCTTTATTTCTATCAATTCGATTAAAAATATATATCCATTTCTCAAGTAAAGACACCGGCTTGTTCACACTGATGAATGGCAGATGTATACCACTACGCGTTTCGGCGGGACGCCTTCCTCAGGTCACCCATTATTAGGCACACACAGGGACCAGGGACAGTGGCAGCAACCCCCCCAGGCTGCATGCTGGGGGGCCGTAAGACCCATCCCTGCTCCCATAGGGTAGAGCTTAGCAACTGGGTGGGAGGAGCGAGCCGAGTGTAGAGCAGATGCAGGAAGGTTAAGTTTCAGTTTGCAGACAGAGTGAGACTGAGTCAGAGAGAGTTTGGAGTGTGAGGTGAGAGGAGTTGAAGTAAGGAGGAGAGCTGAGAGGAGTGAGAAGAGAAGTGCTCTAGTCAGTCAGGAGCAAGAAGGAGAAAGTGACGCTTCCTGGTGAAGACCCTGTGACCCAGCTAGGTCCAGGTGACACCACAGCAGAGAAATACAGAAGGGATTCCAGGGCCACTGAACCGCTTTCAAGCACAGGGCCTGTTCCACAGAAAGATCAGGTGGAGGGATCAAGCTGCAGACAGGGGACGGTCCCTAGAAACTGGAGGAAGAGAAGTCATTTCCAAAGGTAAAAACCGAGGCCCAGGGTGGTTGCAAGCGCCCAGGGCCACAGCCCACAGCAGAACCTCTGGGAAGAGGGTGAAGTTCCGGCTAGGCAAGCCCCTTATCCGGAGGCTGTAGTGGAGGCCAAGCCAGGTTCATCCAGCAAAGGCAAGGCTTAGAAGACAGCTGAAGAGAGGAACACAATAGAAGGGTGCACCGGCTTTAATTCCCAGATCTACCCGGGATCAGCGGAGGTCCCTGACAGTGGGTTACAGCCGTCCAAAGGCACCAGTGCACTACGAACCAGGAATTGTGAGTAAACAACTTGAAACTGCACCCTTGGTGTTGCCTCTGTTATTTCATCTGCACTGCACCATCTACAACACCCTCATAGACTCTTACAAGCACCAACGGTTGCCTCGGGGTACCGCTCCACCTGTGGGGAGCAGGACCATCCAAGCTGCCATTCCACCAGCCCCGGAGGCCCCATACAGCAGTGGCGGCTTAATAGCCGCAAACCACAGGTGGCGTCACGAATATAAACTCTAAGCACCCCCACTGAAGCCATATTAATTGACTCCCGCCAGGGTCACGGAGTCGGGCCCCGCCACCACTGACGACCCCCGGACAAGTCCGGCCCGGCACCGGGTGTCCCATAGCACTAAGGTGGGCGAGTCAATCCCAGCTATATGTTTATCCAGTTTTCACTTGTAGACTTCTGACTACACTCATTGTCAGAAAGTTTTTCCTAATGTCTAATCTGAATTTCCTTCCTTTTAGTTTCATCCTAATAAATCTTACAATGTGTCAGCGTGGTCACGTCGTAAGTGACGCACATCCGGCATCGTAAGTATGATTGTAGCGTGTAAAACCTCCGTGCAATTGCGATTGAACGAAAATCCGTTCATCGCATGCACGTCGTTCATTCCTCAAAAATTGAACGTGCGGTTGTGCAATGATCCCGAGGCAGCACACATAGCAGTGTGTGACAACCCGGGAACATTGAACGACAGCTTACCTCCGTCCGCGGCTCCCGCCGACAATGCGGAAGGAAGGAGGTGGGTGGGATGTTTACGTCCCGCTCATCTCCGCCCCTCCGCTTCTATTGGCCGGCTGCCACGTGACATCGCTGTGACGCCGAACGTCCCTCCCACTCCAGGAAGTGGATGTTCGCCGCCCACAGCAAGGTCGTATGGACGGGTACGTATGTGTGACAGCTTTTAATCGATTGTGCGGCACGGTCAAAAAATTGAACATGCCGCACATACGATGGGGGCGGGTCACATCGCATACAATATCGTATGCGAAGTTGAAAGGTGTAAAGCAGGCTTAAGTCTCCTCTTAGCCTTCTCTTTTGCAAACTAAACATTCCTAGTTCATTTAGCCGGTCTTCATATGACATGGTTTGCAGACCACCTAGCATCTTGGTTGTTCTTTTCTGGACTTGTTACAATATATAAATTTCTTTTTTGAATTGGGGCGCCCAGAACTCTGCACAGTATTCCAGGTGGGGTCTGACCAGGGCAGAGTATAGGGAAATAATTACCTCTCGATCTAGATTCAATGCTTGTCTTGATATATCTCAGAATTTTGTTGGCCTGCAATAAAGTCTACATGTACAGTATAACGCTCGCGGCCGGTGTAGGGGCAGTTAGCAGCATTAGTGCACCCACTGGATCACTGGGGGACCCGGGCTTAACTAAGCATCTATGGCAATGCGGACGCCAGGTACCACTCCCAGGGAAATGACCGGGACTGAAGCAGCTGACCTCCAGGAAAAGGAGACGGACTCAGGTATATGCACAAGTGCAGGCAGGTACAATTGTGATAACTGGGGCTGAGACGCAGGCATGTACAGACAGATCTGGTGGGCACGGCAGGGACAGATAGGTATGGGAAGGCAAGTACAGGGTGATGGACACAGGAATAATGGGACAGGAGCACAGGATCCTGCCAACTAGCTAGCAGCAGACTAGTATATTAACTAAGCGAGGACGTTGCGCAGGCACCTCCCCTAATGGAAAGGTGCGTTAAATACACAGTGCCCCTCAGCCATAGGCTGAGAGGCATTTCCTGGAAATAGCGCGTTGGCCCTTTAAGACGAGGGCTGATGTGGGTGCCCAAAGCACACTCTCGGGTGACCTGGGCAGCGCGCACATGCCTCTAGAGGGGAAGGAGGCAGCAGCGCAGGGGTGGACGCAACCCGGTTGAGGCGGTAAGTCGATACCCCAGAAGGAATGCCGGCCATATATACAGATTGTTAGTTGTAGTGTTCTTGTTTTTTAATAATATAGTTTACCTAAGCCAGTGATTTCCTTTAAGAGGAGGGCCGATGCGTTCCTCCTGGGTTGTGCGCACAGGAGGAGAGGGGAGGGGAAGGAGGCTGCAGCAGTCATGGATGGCCAAAGGAGTACAGGGTGTGATTGTGACCCGGCCGGGGCGGTGAGTAAGTTGGTGTCCCTACAGGGACGCTGGCGCTACAGTATCGCCCCCTCTTCTCCAGGTTTGAAGGAGATTTCTTCTCCAGCAACTTGTCCTCAGAGATGGTGGGTGAAGACATGGCTAATGGTCAGGGAGGACTAGAAAGCAGCTGCTGGAGGGACTCCTTCCTGGACCCTGAAATGAAGACTACGCAGACTTCTAGGGTAGGCCTCACTGGAGCTTCAGGAACCAAACATCTTTATGGCCTCACGGGACACGCATGGATGAAGTGTTCTCCACCTCCGCAGTAGAAACACAGTCCCATGGCTTGCCAGCAGTCTTGACATTGGTCCAACAATCTGACATTAATGATATGCATGGGCTCCGAAGCAGGAACAGCACCTGGAAACTTGGACATTAGCGGCCTATGGAGGGATGGAGCCAGATGTAAAGATTCCCTATCACGCTTCTGTCGCGGGCGGGGAGGAGGGTGTCAGCACACTACGCTCACCCCCTTCTGCTCGGGTCCGGCGGCCGCTGCTCAGTGGTGGCTCGAGCTGTAGGCCGGATCCCGAGGGTTTCTCGAGCGGCACTCCTCGCCCGTGAGTGAAAGGGGTTGGTTGGGTGTGGGAATTGGTTATTGTCCGTGACGCCACCCACGGTTGTGGTGATTTCACCACCGCTGCTCTATACGGGGCTCCCGGGGATGGTGATGTGGAGCAGCCAGGTGTTGTGTTGCCCCTCCGTGGGTAGGGGTTGGTGATCCCGGGGCCCGGTGATGGTGAGGGAGGTGCAGGGCCCGGTGGGCGCAGGGACGCGGGGGCAGCGCGGTGCCTTGCGGCACTGTGGTACTCACTCAGCCTGAGACGTGGACACAGTTTGTACGATAAACCAAACGGCTGGATAGACGGTCCCACGGACGGCTGCACTTGCTCTCCTGGTAGGTGACTGTGATGTCCCTCTTCCTTGCACCTTGGTGTACTTGATGGTTGCGATGGGTCCCCACCGGTAACCCGCTCCCCGGCTTCAAGCTGGACCGGGGGAGCTCTACTCTTTGCCCGCAGGCGCTGGCCCTAAGAAACTGGTGCCTTGGCGGTGGCGGTGTCTCTTCTATACTGGCTGGGCTGTTGCCTTCAATCGGGACTTGGTTGTTGGGGGATCTACGTCCCCTTCACTGACGGATTTGGCAAATTTGGCGACTCCTAGCCTTGCCGGGGTCCGAGAGGCCCCTGCCCTGGTGCTGACTGTCCT
Source organism: Anomaloglossus baeobatrachus (assembly GCF_048569485.1). Lineage (NCBI taxonomy): Eukaryota > Metazoa > Chordata > Amphibia > Anura > Aromobatidae > Anomaloglossus > Anomaloglossus baeobatrachus. Next base: position 534,367,778 of record NC_134357.1, on the reverse strand, counting down.
TCGGAACACTGCTCCAGACCGCCGGGCACACAGCCAACGGGGTCCTTCCAGGAACTTCCAAACGGTCCCCCTCCAGACAGTCACCGCCGTCGCTGACCTTGCTGACCTGGTCCTACACACAGCTGGACCCTTCAGGCTTTCTTTCTTTACTGTCACCTCACTTGCTTTCCTCCTTTACCACTTTTCTACTTTCACTACTTTCACTTCCTTAGCTCATCTTAGCTGTTTACTCCTTCACTCCCTGAGCTTATCTGCCTGGTTTCTCCCGCCTCCAGAACTGTGAACTTCTCGGTGGGCGGAGCCAACCGCCTGGCCCACCCCCTGGTGTGAATCATCAGTCTCTGGAGGAAGGCAACAAGGGTTTTTTGGTTAGCTTAGATGTGCCTACCTGGGATGTGGGGTGTGGTGGTGTGTGACCTGTGTCCCCTGGCTTGCCCAGGGCGACACACTTCACCTCCATGGATCGCTCCTGGAATCTAACGTTGACCTGCATAGCCAGGAAAATCAGGTCATCCAAAGTATTGGGAATATCACAGCCAGACAGTTCATCTTTAATTCTCCAGGATAAACCTTCCCAAAAAGTGGCCACCAGCGCCTGGTTGTTCTAGCCTAGCTCTGAGGAGAGGGTGCGGAACTGAACCGCATATTGGCTGACAGTCTGTGCACCTTTACGTAACTGCAGGAGGGAAGACGCAGCTGCGGCGACACAACCCGGTTTGTCGAAGACCTTAAGGAAGAATTCAAGAAAGTCCAAAGACATTGGAGGTGACCAGATCTCTTCTGTCCCAAAGGGGATTGGTCTAAGCAAGAGCCTCGTTGCCGAGGTGCAACATTAGGAATGCCACTTTGGCCCACCCTGTCGGAAACGTGGCAAAAGTTCAAAGTGCAGGGAGCACCGATTGACGAACTCTCGGCTTTGCTTAGAATTGCCATCAAAATGTTGTGGAGCAAAAAGGGCCAGAATTCTGCCAGTGCCGGAACTACAGGTTGCCGAGGAACCAACCGGAGATAGATTGGTCAGACAGGTGTTGACTGCCCGCACAAAAGGACAGAATCTGTTCATGCTGTTCCCGTGTCTGCGACATCTCCTGCTACAGTGCTGGCAGCAAAAGGGTGGCGAAGTCAGGAGAGTCCATGGCCTGCGGAAACTGTATCACTCACAGCCAGTGTTTGAGCAGCGAGCAGATTTAGTGCACCCACTGGACAACAGGAGGAACCCAGGCTTACCCTTTAGTGGGAGGGGCTTAACTAAGCCTCTACGGAAAAGTGGACGCACCCAGGACAGGAGATGGACCCAGGTATAGGCACAGGTGCAGGCAGGTACAGGCCGGATGGCTGGGGCAGACAGGCAGGCAGGTATGGACAGATATGGTGGGCATGGCAGAGACAGATAGGTATGGGAAGGCAGGTACAGGATGACGGACAAGGGATAATGGGACAGGAGGAACCTGACAACTAGCTAACAGCAGACTAATATACTAACTTACTGAGGACATTGCACAGGCACCTCCCCTAATGGAAGAATGTCTTAACTACACAGTGGTCATAGCGCACCAACCCTTTAAAAGGAGGGCTGATGCGCGCGCCCTAAGCACACTACCAGGAGACCTTAGCTGCATGCACAGGCCTCAGGAGAGGAAGGAGGCAGCAGCAGATGTGGATGGTCAAGGGAATGCAAGGGAGGACGTGACCTGACTGGGGAGGCAAGTCGGTGTCCCCACAGGGAAGCTGGGGCTACATACAGATTTTTAGTTGTGGTGTTCTAGTTTTGTTTTTATTTTAAGCTCTGGATGTGAAGCCTTCTTCTGACATTTAACCTTCTGTAAGTTAAAAGAAAAACGCCCAAAAAAGTAGGTGTTAAAATTTTCCAAAATAAAACTGACATTAAAAATTATGTTAACATACAATTTAAAAACCATAAGACGTTCTGCTCCTTATGTTTGATTCATACACTGAAGTTTGAGGCGTTTTTCAAAGTTGGTTTGCAAAAAAGTTATTTGATGCCAAAGTCTCCATGTACAGTGGGAGAGACAGTCTGCACTGCAGCGCCCCTTAAGTAATTGTTACGTTCTGCACAGTGGCCTGGACTCTCATATACAGCATGTTAGAATGATGTGTATAAGGCCCGTTTCACACATCCGGCATTTTGCCGGATCCGGAACACTGCAGTACAGTGCAATACTGTACAATGGCATAGCGGCAAGCTCCGGTTACATGCTCCAGTCACATGACAGCATGTGACTGGAGCTTACCACTATGCCATTGTACAGTTTTGCACTGTACTGGAGTCTGCCGGATCCGGCGAAATGCCGGATGTGTGAAATGGGCCTAAGAGCCCACTGGTAATGGCCGCAATGGTTGCCAAATCTGGTGACAGGTTCCCTTTAAGAAAGAAAAAAAAAGGCTTCTCCCGAGTCCCCACTACCTCCACTCATTACATACATTTCCCCATTTATCATATAGTACCACAATCCAATCCAAAAGCATAACAAGTTATTATAAAAACATTATTGGAAAATGCAGTCAGTTATTGAACAAAACCGAACATTGCCGACTTTTTGGGAAACTGCTCTTGTTACCAAGCCCGAGCAGAACAGGCCAAGGCTCGTACCGAATTTGAAACTGGCGAACCTTTATCGAACAGGTTCCCTCATCTCTATTCCCCATACACAATTCCTGATAGATCGTTATGACAGTGGTGTCCTATAATGGCATTCGTGAAAACAATAAGCAAATAAAAAAAATTAACCAAAAATACAGCGACACTGACTAAAAAGATTACAAAGAAGTTCTACTTCAGGACTAATCTGTCCCCAGAGTGTTTCCATTACACTGTGCAGCTCAGGCTAGTTTCACACTTCCGTTGGGTGAAATCCGCTGGGTCCGTTGCTACGTCATTTTGACGCATCCGTTATTTTTGTGGTGTCAACGGATGCAACGGATCCGTTATTTCACAGGAATATGTTAGCCGTTTCCTGTGAAATAACGGACCCGTTGTAACCGTTTGGCGTCCGTTAAGCGTCCGTTTTTTTTTGTTTTTTTTCTTCATTTTTTTCATTTTGGGCATGCTCAGTAGAAATTAGCGGAATCCAGCAGCGGATTCCGTTGTAAAGCACTTTACAACGGAATCCCCTACCATAGGGAGCCAATATAAATTTTAACGGAAGCAACGGAATCCGCTGGTCGGCGTCATTTTGACACAAGCAAATAACGTTACATTCAGCGTTGCTTCCGCCTGGCGGAAGCAACGGAGTGTCGGCCAACAGAAGCAACGCAGGTACTTTTGGCACAATCCGTCATCAATGCAAGTCTATGGGAAACAGCGGAATCCGTTAACGGATTCCGCTGATTCCCAAGACAGCGGATTGCGCCAAAAAAAAAAATGGAAGTGTGAAAGTACCCTCATGGGGGAGAAGTTTGTATTTATTAGCCAAGAAAGGAGCTCCGTACTGTGCGAGCAACACGGGTCTCCTCACTTCCTGTCTTTTATGGTTGGTTCATACGTATCAGAGGAAAAGGAACAAAAAGGTCATTATTCTTACAAAGCGGCAACAAAAAACACCAGAACAGTATCAGTACTAATGCAGTTAATGCGCCCAGTAATGGGGAATTACACATACCTCCTCCTGCAGAGCCGCACATTAGAGATATGGCCGCTCTGTGCTTCCAGGACCTGTGATGATGTCACATGGAGGGGAGGAGTCAGGGTCACATGATCAGCTCCTCAGAGTGTATGCAGGACTGTGCTGTGCTGGGTGTGGGGAAGGTTATGTGAGGATATAGCAGAGCCGTGTGTATGACGTGTACAACGCAGAACCGTGTGTGTGCGGCATGTACGGAGCGGAAGCGTATGTGTATGACGTGTGTATAGACAGGAGCCGTGTGTGTAGAATGTGTACTGATAGGAGCCGTGTCTGTACGACGTATACAGAACGTAGCCGCCTGTGTATAATATGTACGGAGCAGAGTTGCGTGTGTACGACGTAAGCGGAGTGGAGCCATGTGTGTATGATGTATACGATGTGTACAGAGCTGCGCTGAGTATGTGCGCATGATGTGCAGAGTCATATGTGTAAGAGGTGTATGAAGTAGAGCCATGCCTGTACAGCAGAGCTGGGCAAAGTCAGCATCACCATACCCGACCCGCCGTCTGTCTGCAGTCGCTGCACCCCCTCCTTTTCCTCCTCTTCTTCCGAGAGCCATAACCTTTTTATTTTTCCATCCATATTGCCTTATGGGGGTTTATTTTTTGTGGGACGAGTTGTACTTTTGAATGACACCATTTATTTTACCATATATATAGTGTACTGGAAAATGGAAAAAAATTCCAAATGTGGAGAAATTGTGAAAAAGTGAAACTTCACAATTTTTATTTTTTTAATTATTCACCATGTTCATTATATGGTAATGTGTTCTTGTAATGCCTCAGATCGGTACAATTTCATATACCAAACATGTATAGGTTTACTTTTATCTAAGGGGAGAAAAAAAAATCTGAATTTGCCCCAAAAAAGAGTAGTGCTTTGTCACCATTTTCCGAGACCCGTAGCATTCATATTTTTTTGGGATCTGGGACTCAGTGATGGCTTTTATATTTTGAGTCTTGACCTGATGTTTTTAATTATACCATTTTTGTGTAGACGCGATGTTTTGATTGCCTGTTATTGCATTTTAATCCAATGTTGAGGTGACCAAAAGAACATAATTTTGGCGTTTGGAATTTTTTTCTCTCTTTCCTGTGCACCAGTCAGATTAATTGATTTTGAATTTTGATAGCTCGGGCATTTCTGAGCTTGGCGATACCGAATGTGTTTTTTTTTTTATTGTTTAATTGTTTTATTTTTAATGTGGCAAAGGACGGTGATTTGACGTTTAAGGGTTTTTTATATTTTCAGATTTTTAAAACTTTTCTTTACATTTTTTATTCATTTTATTAGTCATTCTAGGGGCCTTTATGACTGTATACTCCGATCCCTTCCCTCTGATGAGGAGAAATGCAGTGTGAGTGCCGGAGCTGTCGGCTATCACAGGAAGTAGGTCATGACAGTGTCAGGGGTCATCATCTGAGCCTGCATTGTCATGGTAACACATTGGTGCCCCATGAGCGTGTCACGGGACCGCCAATGGCTTCAGGGAACAGCTTGATCCCTGCCGCAGTCCTTTAAATTGATCTACGGGGTTACCAGACGTGGGTGGATCTCCGATCCACTCGGACCTGTTAGCCGCACATGTCTTCTGATCAGATCAGCAGGCATGTGCAGGAGTTATCGCATGTTCTCCATTGGAGCCCGCGGTAACCAGTAGGAGGTGACCAAGGATGTACAAGTATGTCCTTGGTTGCAAAGGGGTTAATATTAATATAAAACAATAGTTATAATAATATTAATATTGAGGAAAATTCCTCGTCAGCGCTACATCTATTCTATTCCGTGTTAATACCGCTGTTTGCTGTATTCCATGTAGGGATAGCTGCTGGAGGAGCGATAGGTTTGGATTAGAGGCATATAGGCAGGGATTATAGCTTGCAGGACTGCAACTATAATATTCCCTATTAACACCGTAAGGTTTGCAGGCATATATCATCTACCTAATTTAGTATGCATAAGGCATGTGTCCTGCTGGTGGGTGTGACTCGGCTCCCCCTAGAGGGGCATGACTAAGCGACTACCTCGTCTTCTAGCCTCTGATGGTGAGGTTAGGCTTGTCCTAGAAGGTAGCTGCCAGGTATCATTCCCAGGGTTATCTTGATACTGTGGTAGGTGGCTCCAGTGGTCAGGGATGCAGGGATAGACTCAGGTGCAGGCAGAATGGCTGGAACAGACTGGACGAATGGTACAGATTGGGTGGCTGGTACAGACTGGATGGCTAGAACAGACTGGCAGGCAGTCTGATACTGGCAATCATGCTAGTATTCTCAGGCAGGCTGGTACTGGCAGGAAGTTACCCGCAGGCAGGCTGATGCACTCAAGTAATGGTAGGCAGATATCCTGTTTGGGTACTGGAGCACAGGTACAGGTTAGAATGCACAGGATACAGGATCTGACAACTAGCAAACATGAAGCTAACTGAATGATCAGGTTACTCAAGCACCTCTAAAGGGAAAAGATGCCTTGAATAATTATAGCTTCTAAGCCAGACCAAGAGGCAGTGCCGGGTTAGGGTGCTCTGATTCTTTAAGAGGGAAGGGATACTTGAGCACCCTAAGTGACCTTCCCGGAGACTTGCAAGGTGTGTCGAGGCCCCAAAAGCAGGAGGCAGTGACGGGAACCGCAGATTGGTTGGAAAGGTGAGTGTTCTGGCGTCCCTGGGCGGGTGGAGAAAGTGAGACATTGTGGGGGTGCCAGCATTACAGCATGCGGTAAAGGATGAGGAAGTGGACGTGTTGCTGATGCTGAGAACATGGGCCAGGTGAAACTGTGCCTTCTGCTGGAGCTGGAGCACAAGAAACACACTCTTCCATGAGACCTATCTTCCTATCCCACTGTGATGATGCCACACTTGGACACTCTGAGGAAGTCTTTACATTTCCATTTATTGATTCTGGTCTTTTGCCCTGCATGTGTCAAGAGGGACAGGAGGAGATTGTGTGTAATGATGCCCAAATATTTAAGCAGCTACAGTCAGAAGAGGACAGTGAGGAATGGCAATTAATGTCTCAAGAGGTAAGATAATGATGAGACACAGTTGCCAACCAGCAATGTTATTTAATCAACAAGTTAGGGGGAAGGCCAGAATGCGGAAATGGAAGACAGGGAGAAGGTGTGGACAATTTTTCCCCAGTGCACCAACACACGGCAAGTTCCCATGCAAAGCATCAGGTGTTCCCTAGTCTGGTGCTTTTTTAAAGAAAATGCGGACTTTTAAAAATAATATTGGTCTTTTGCTTCCTGTGCTGTAACACTGTCTGTGACACCACTGCCTTTTTTTCTGTGCTACTGTGCTGGGTTGGGCAATCCTCTGTCCAGGATGCAGGCATGGATGCCTTTTGCCCTGCACCTGTTGTTTCCCATTCACAACCACCATCAAAAACCATGTCACCTCCGTGTCCCAGCGCAGCATTCTTCTGTTCCTTTCCCAGGCCTTAAAATGCAAAAGGAAATATCGGGACATACTAAAAAGAATGAAGAAAAGGAATGAACAAAAAAATGAACATAGCTTCTTGGTTCCAAATTATAGAGATGAATAATAGGTATTTTAGACATCATAGACATGGAATGAACATAGAATGTATGTAGATAATAGGGAAATGTACACATATCCCTTATAAACAGCTGTATATTTTATTCTCTGCGTTAGATAGGTGGGGAATGAACATGGAATATATGTACATTATAGGGAAATGTCCACGAATGTCCACGAATCCCATATAAACAGGCGTATATTTTAGCCAGCGGCCATAGAGCATGACCGCTGACTGTGCAGACAATGACAGCCGCGATGACTGCACGGCAAGCAGATACTGTCACAGGCTGGGGGCGCGTCTGCCTAAAACCAATCACAGACGAGAGGACGGCCGGTGGGAGGAGAAAACACAGAAATCTGTGTGTATACAATGCCCAGTACAGGAAGTGAATGCACCACCCGGAAGCAGTGTGTCGCCATGACACAGAGTCTCTGTAAGTATGAAATGTTGTTTTATTTCTGTTTTTCTTTATGTTTCAATTATTTTCCCCAGTGCCGGATCCAGATTTTGCACCTGGAATTCCAGATCCAGAACTCCGAAATCTTTGAAACTGCGTGGATCTGGATTTTTACAGTTCGGATCCGCTCAGCCCTAGTAGGGTGGTGTTTCTGACCCGGCAGGATGTGGGAGCCCATCTCCCCAGAGGTCATCCTGGTAGAGACTTATACCTCGATGATGGAGTCATTTACACCCAGCAAAAAGGAGAGCGGGGCTGATTTGCCCTGGATGTGGGGCTGTGTCATCTGGAGGCTGCAGCATCAGCACCCACCCCAGTAGCAACACCAAAACCAGTACCTGTTGTTCCCCTGGAGCCCCACAGAAAGTGAAACTGTGATAATGCCACCAAAACACCAAGGGAGAATAGCCTGAAACCGGCCAGTCAGGAATTCCCATGCTCCCAGTAGATCATGTTTAAAATTATGGACAACTGGGCCACTGGACATTGTGTGGTTGGCACTGTACCTGTAAACAATTGCACCTGTTGTGCACTCTTCCAGAATTATTGCAACCTTTTTGGTCCTTTAGGACATCTGCTAAAAGCGGTGCACCGACCGGTGGCACACTGGACTCCAACGTCATACGTTAATGACCGGTTTAACTTAATGAAGGTGTGATAATGCTCTGTTGAAAAATGTAAATACTGCTTAACCCATGTAGAAAATATAAATAACGTGAAATTATGCTCTGCTAACTAGTGTAAATATTGCCATGTTGATACCATGTACAAAATGTTTCTACCGTGTGTCAATGTGATAATGATGCTGGCTAAAAACCATACGGAGTTAACAGTTTGCAACGTTTAAGGCTAAGTTCACATTTCCGCTAAAATCTATCAGTCACAATCCGCTGCTCTTGTAAACAGCGGAATCCGTTTAGCGGATTCCGCTGCTCCCATAGACGTGTATGAGCAGCGGATTGTGACTGATGATGCTGCGTTGCACCCTCCGCCCGACTGATCAGTCGTGGAACGACTGACCGCCGGGCGGGGGGAACGCAGCATGTAACGTTTTTTGAGCAGCGAGATCCGTCGGATTTCGCTGCGCATGCTCTCTGGCTCCCTGCACACGTCACCAGCTTTGGTTGGTTACCCGATATTTACCCTGGTTACGGTGCAAGGAGCCAGCGCTAAGCGGTGTAGGCCGTAACCAAGGTAAATATCGGGTAACCAAGGTAAACATCGGGTGCTTTGCTGTTACCCGATATTTAGGCTGGTTACGTGTGCAGGGAGGCCGACACTTCCCCGCTCGGCCCCGCCCCCTCCCGCACTTTGCATGTGCACACACACATACATACATACATACATACATACATACATACATGCACATACACACACTCACTCACACATACACTCACCTGTCCCCAGCCATGCAGACCGCAGCACTTCTACTGACATCCTCTGCGCCTGGCCCCGCCCCCCGCTCGGCTCCGCCCCCTCCCGCACTTTGCATGTGCACACACATACATACATACATACATACATGCACATACACACACTCACTCACTCACAGATACACTCACCTGTCCCCAGCCATGCAGACCGCAGCACTTCTACTGACATCCTCTGCGCCTGGCCCCGCCCCCCGCTCGGCTCCGCCCCCTCCCGCACTTTGCATGTGCACACACATACATACATACATACATACATACATACATACATGCACATACACACACTCACTCACTCACAGATACACTCACCTGTCCCCAGCCATGCAGACCGCAGCACTTCCACTGACATCCTCAGCGCCTGGCCCCGCCCCCCGCTCGGCTCCGCCCCCGAACTCCGCCCCCCCGCACACAACGGAATCCGACAAAGAATTCTGTTCTTTGTCATCCGTTGTACAGCGTTGAACAGCGCATCAGTCACATGCGTCAAGCGACGCATGTGACTGATACAAATCAACGGAAATGTGAACTTAGCCTAAGATGCTGTGCCACCTATAACGGGAAGAATAATTGTTTGGTTTAATGCATAACAAAAAATGTGGGGATCACTGTAAAATGTTGCGGCCCCGGAGTGCCGCCAATTGCCACCGGAGAATGTGGCACCCCTGCAGCTTCAGGCAACACAGGGTACTGCACCCCCATTAAGGTGTAGTACTTATCCTGAGTCCGGCAAAGAGTAGTGAACCAGCCGGTGGCAGCGGCTGGGGGCAACAGCTCAGAACACACAACACAACTACAACAGGGAGAACAGCTTCAGACACAGAGCAGAGTGGACGTGCCACGAACAGCTCTATGGGCCACGGCATTCAACGTAGTCACTGTCGGGATACAGAATCCTAGGACAGATATACTTCACGTTATCTACCAACTCTGCAAGGGTCACGGGTAACGGCTAGAACAGTCACTGGACCCATCCCAACGAGTCTGCAGCAAATAGCATATAGGATCTGGGGTTGAGGACCAGCCCCATAATGTAACCGCACTATCAGCATACAGAATGGGACACTTTACTGACACCGGGATCCCCAAGTGCTTCACGCCACGGGGATTTGATACGTAGCGCATCAAAGGAGGAGAGGGCTTACAGGCTGACAAACACACTGGACTTGACCTTTCACGGATCCGGGATCGACTGGAGCCCATCGTGGTGAAGATTGGTACTCTGGGGAAGCGCTTGAACAATCTGTGAGTAAAAAGAGCTGGAACTGCAGCCCCCGTCTCTGCCTCTCCTTTACTGGCGCCCAGCACTGCGGCACCAACGGGGACTACCACCACCCCCGTCCTCCATCATCCTCCCCGGGGTAATTCTGCTCTGCCTGTGGGGAGCGACACCATCTCGGCTGCGACCCTCACCATCAGCCCCGGAGAGCAGCACTCGCAGCGGCGGCCTCCATCCCTGGCTGCGTACCACAGGTGGCGTCACGATCATCTAATAGACTTTCCTAAGCGTCACTACCACCCCCATCCTCCATTCCTGCCTCCCGTCCACCGCCTTGCCTCCCCTCCTGTACGCCTCAGGGCAACGGAACCGGGCCAGGCTACCCCATGATATCGCAGAGGATCTGCACCCCCAACCTGGCAATGAGTAGGTTAAAACACCTGCCCCGTGGGGCGCTACATATTCATGTATGCAGCCAGAGCCGACCAGGAAGTAGCTGCAGACGTGAAAGCCAGCGGCAGCTGTATGCTGCAGATACGGAGATTCAGCCCCACGGACAGCAGGAGCGGGGACAGGTGAGTTTATCTCCATGGTCAATCATGGAGTACGGATCGTGTATCACGCATTGCACATGGAGAAGCCACGTGTGCCGTTAATCACGGCACACGGAGGGACATATGTGCTTTTTACACGTCAGTGAAAAACGTCTGTGTTATTCACTAAAAAGTGTGAAACAGGCTTAATAGAGAAGAAAAACTCTATCAGACTGAAGCATCAGTGTCATTCATGAATGTGGTAAAATTGGAATTGTTCATGAGTTTTTGATTATGAGGACTATCCAACATTCCAGCTTTTAGTTTTTCCATGGTTAGTCCAGGAAATGATTTACAAATGTACTTGAAGCAATTACCTGATTTGTCCAAGGCCCTAACAAACTGCTTCAATAATCTGAGCTTAATATTAAGCAGTAGAAGAATGATTTTGTTCTTTTCCACCAAGAGCTTGTTCATGATATTTACAGCGCCAACAATAATTTCTTCCCTTGTAGGACATGACAGGTTAGTACAATGATCTTGCTTTGCCCTGCTATCATAGAGGACCATGAAGCAGGAGTATTTTGTGTATCCATAATACTGTCGAAGCAAGAAGTTCACCATCTTCAGATCAACACAAATTGACCACTGATATTCATGATCATGGATTTTCTGTAATATGCTTTTTACATTTTCATATTCTTTAAGTTTTGTTGAGTGAGCAATGGGGAGATATGATTGCTGTGCTGGAGAAAGGTTTAAATTTTTGTGTGCCAGAACCATTTGACTTGGTGGATTTTGAAATCGATCTTTATAAAGCCTGCCGGAAATTACATCTAAAAAAACACTTTTCTAATATGAATAGGGACACTGAGAAAAATTACATTAGTGAGAAAAATCGCATTAGTGAGAGACAGTGCCATATTGGCCCCCTTGGGTTTTCATATCAGGGTTCTGAAATTAATAAAATTCCTGAGGATGCATTGCATCTCTTGAGTTTGACAGATGACAGTATTGATGTAACATCATTAACAATAGGGAAAAGCATATCAATAGCGGAGGAAGGTTTTTCTGGAGGGATTAAATCATCATTTTTTCCCCCGGTATCTCAGGGGAATAGTATTGATTTATTTTATGAAATTGTAATGAAAGATATGAGAGCTTTGAAATATCCCTCTCCGAAAAACAATGTATCCGCTAGGGAAAAAATTGCTTTAGAAAAAATTAAACTGTTGAAGGGTGTCACTATAAGGAAGGCTGACAAAGGTGGAGCCACGGTCCTTCTATCTACGGATTATTATTTAGAGGAATCAAAACGTCATCTTGATAATCGAGCTGTATATCAGAAATTAGACAGTGATCCCACAATTAGATTAAAAGAGAAGCTACGTAGTTTCCTGAATGGACAGGTGATGGCAGGCGTTATTACGAATAATAGGGCGGAAAAACTGTTCCCCCTTTTCCCAACCAAACCACATTGGTACTGGTTACCAAAAGTGCACAAATCGGAATCTAGACCACCAGGGAGACCGATAGTTTCAGGGACTGGGTCCCTCACAGAGCCCCTATCGGCATATCTAGACTGGTTGCTACATCCATTATTGGAAACTATTCCCTCCTTTGTGAGGGATACAAGTGATCTGGTGAAACAGTTAGAGCATTTTGAGTGGCAAGAAACATTCTGCTGGGCTTCACTGGATGTGCTAAGCCTTTTCACCAGAATACCACAACAACTGGGGATTAGCACCATAATAGATATGCTGAGGGGTCTAGGAGAGGATGGCCCCCTTATAAATTTTATAGAGCAAGCCCTGACATTTGTGTTGAAAAATAATACCTTTAAATTTGGCCACAGCTGGTTCTTGCAGAACAGCGGGGTGGCCATGGGGACACCGGTGGCTTGCACCTTTGCAAATCTTTTTCTGCCGCATTTGGAAGACAATTTGATTTATAGTCCCAATAATCCTTATATAAAACATATAAGGAAATATCTACGCTTTGTGGACGACGTATTGATTGTTTGGGACGGGAGCAGAGAGCAGTTCGAGTCCTTTGTGGCTTATTTAAATTTACATAATGATTATAACATGCTGTTCACACAATTTTTTGGGGGTCAGTCTATAGAGTTCTTAGACGTAAAATTAACTGCCCAGGATGGGAGGATTGTACGGGAGCTCTATAGGAAACCAGCCACAGTGAACACATTGTTGCATTATGAGAGTGCCCACCCAGGACACGTATTGCAATCTGTTCCTTTTGGACAATTTCTAAGACTGAATAGGATTACTAATAGCCCGGATAGATTAAGTGCCCAGACTCTTGATTTGAGACACAGGTTCCTAGAAAGAGGTTATCCCCTCAATCTTATTGACCAGATGCAGAAAGAAGCAGAATTTAAACTTGTTCAGGAGAACCAAAAAGGTAAAAAAACCTGCAATGTACATGCCAAAAAACAGTTGAATCGTTTTGTTTTTAATTTTAAGTATGGTCCTATGGACCGAATGATAAAAACAATTATTAACAAAAACTGGCACATTATTGAAGGAGTCCATGAATTAAGGGAAAAAGCGCTAAACAAGCCTTTATTAACATATAGGCGTTGTAAAAATATCGGTGACATATTGGTCAAAAAAACGGTATATGCCCCCAAAATCGTGGCTGCACCATTTTGGCCCTGTAGGTAACTTCAGATGCGGCAATTGCTCGTTTTGTGTTTTTCATAGAACGGGCAGAGTTTTGGATATTGGAGGTCATTCACATAAGGTGAGACATCTGATTACCTGCAGGACAAAAATGGTAGTATACGTCATATACTGCCCATGCCATTATTTTTATATTGGCAAAACTATACGGCAGTTATTCATCAGGTTCAGGGAACATAGGAACTCTATTGCAAGTGGAGTAGGGTCTATGCGTTTAATTAATCATGTAAAAGATTGTCATGATGCGGATTGTAGTGTTCTGACCTTTGCAGGTTTGGATTTAGTTGAACCTGCAGCCAGAGGGGGTGACACCCATAAGTCTCTGCTTAGACGAGAAGCTGAATATATAATGAAATTTAATGCTACAGGCCCATTAGGGCGAAATGATAAAAATGATTTGAGCGTGTTCTTGGGATAAATTCTTCCGTATTTTTTCTATTGTAGAAAAGTATATTTGTATTATTCTACTGTCACATTTCTAGGATATTTTGATATGTTATGTTTTTAACTCACTTTAATTGTCTGACATCAGCCACATGTTTTATGTGGTTAAAAACGGATGTGATGTCAGTTTCATTCAGACAAGCTGAAGCACTTTCCAGTGCGAAACGGCCGTCGTCGGACTTGTATAGCGTTCCCTCCCCACCCACCCGCCCTGCACATGTAACCTCCACATTGGAATAAATACAATTTTATACAGCAAGAATCTGGTGAGTGCCATTCTCTTCATAACAGGATTCTGAATATGAAAGTGTTTTGAAGCAGCTTCAACAAGATCATCTAATCCAAAAGTATCATTTTGCTGTTCTTCTGTTGTAATATCTGTTTGTTCCTCAGTTACATGAACAGCCCTGTGGCTCCATCTCACACATACTGAATCCTAAATTTTCTTCTAGCTGTTGTTCAGTACTCTCATTTATCAGTTTAATTATACTTATCATGTTTGAAGCATTGTCTTTTACAATAGCAAGTACCTGCTCTTTTTTGAGTTCGTAATCTTGCAGAACTTTTTCCACTAAGGCCTGGAGAAACTGGCTGGTGTGATGAGCTTTAGTATCTTTTACTGCCAGTGTCTTGCTAACAATTTCTTTCTTCTTACAAACATATCGAACATTGATGGCAAAATAATTCAGTGAAATGCAGTGACTCTGGGCATCCCAGCAAAGGCAATAAGTTTCAAGATAGGACATTCAGACACATCGTTTTGTGAGGATCCTCACAAAGAATGAGCATGTCAGTTTTTGTGGCCTTTTTCTAATATGCTTTTGCTATTGAAAGCATTATTTATGAACTAAAAAAACTTTCAGGTGATGCGGTTTGTTAAAAAGCTGATCTGTTGTTGCAGCTGACAAACGTATCCTCAAAAAACGAAGCAAAAATGCTGTGTGTGAATGTAGCCTTAGATCAGGAATAGAACAGCCATTTATAGGACATTTCATAACTTTCCTAAATTCCTATGAAAAAATATTCAGTACATTCTGCATTGAACTACTGTACCCAATTTATTATATATTTTAGGAGTCCACCAAAATGAGCTCCGACTCAGACTCCACGACTCCATAGCCCTGGTTCTAAATTGCTTTTCTCTTTTTGGTTGATACTTTGATTGACTGTTATATGTTTTTTATGTTTCTCAAATTATATGGTTTCTTCCCGTTAAGATCTTCTTGGTGGTCAACAAAATATGATTTTTGGGTATTATAATAATAATTTTATTTATGTAGCGCCAACATATTCTGCAGCGCTTTACAACTGAGACAATAAAGACATTACAAAGTAATACACAATTCAACAGTTACATGAGGAGTGAGCGCCCCCCTGCTCACAAGCTTACAATCTATAAGGAAATGGGGGGGAGGAGTGGACACGAAAGGTAGAATGTGCTTCTCATGTATGGTCTGGCCATCATTATAATAAATAGGGGTTATGATATAAAGCTGCATGATCCAGTCATCAGCCAGTATTGATCCAAGTACAGTTACCAAGTACTATTGGGTGCATAGAGGACGTGGAGACAAATAAATAAACAAGACCAGATTCTCTGAGGATATGTTCAAAGGAGGAACAGGGGAACATTAGTGAAGTGAATTGACCAGCCTGTCTAAAAATGTGTTTTTAAAGCATGCTCAAAAATGTGCGGGCTAGGTATTCGTCGGATTGTCCGGGGTAGTGCATTTCATAAAACCAGTGTCACAGGTGAGTCAGTCATGCGGTTTCTGGCTATAGAAGGTCACAGCGTTTGGCTGGTGATAATGTTACGCTAGGTACGGGGAAGTATCAAGCGAGTAGCGAAAGGTAAGGGAAGGGTACCACTGCATCTAGGGAAGGAGGAAATAGTGATTGTTGACCAAACCTACAGCTGCTCCCTGGGGTCCCTCACAACTCTAGATAGGTACGGAACCTATGCGCCACGCCGGATACCTGAGCCTAGGTATCCCTAGTGCCGGATAGGGAATAGATGGGATGACCTCTTCGTCAACCGCACTAAATGCTAAAGAAAGTCTCAAGTGGGACGCAAGAGGGAAAAGCATGAACTACTTATCCACAGATGACACAGACAGGAGTTCAGCAATCTTCAGCAACAATACTACTACCTGCTTGCAACCAGAGCTAAAATGAATAGAATAATATCACCAGCACCAGTCCAGGGCAGCAGGGAGTATTTAAGCACCAGGAGAATACTGATGATCATCAGCTTGGTTCAAAAGGGGGAAAGATGAAAATCCAGCAGGGAAGCTACTTATTACAATGAATACTGACAGCATGTACAATAGAAAGTCAGGGAGCATTTTGCGCAGCCAAACCCTGTGACCTATAGCCAGAAACCACATGACTGTCTTTCACCTGTGACAAATAGCACTGCACGAGAGAAGTCTAGGAGACGGAGGTGCGAGGTCTGGATTAAGGAGATATTTAGTCTTAGATCACTTGCAGAATGGAGATCATGGGTATGCTGTTAGACAGAGATGAGGGAGGAGATGTAGGGTGGTGCAGAACTGTGTAGAGATTTATTGGTGAAAGCGATAGGTTTATATTGTTCTCTGTGGTGGATGGGTAACCAGTGTGATAACTGACTCAAGATGGAGGCATCGGTATATTGGCTGGACAAAAATACGATCCTGGCTGCCACATTCTGGACAGAATGGTTTCCCTCTTACAAAACTTTCTCCTCTCCAAACAGTAGACAGTTGCAATAGGCCTGACGAGAATGAATAAAGACTGCTTTACACGCAGCGACATCGCTAGCGATGTCGCTCGTGAAAGCACCAGCCCCCGTCGTTTGTGTGTCACAGGCAAATCGCTGCCCGTGGTGCACAATATTGTTAGTCCACGTCACACATACTTACCTGCCTAGCGACGTCGCTGTGGCCGGCGAACTGACTCTTTTCTAAGGGGGCAGTTCATGCGGCGTCACACGGCAGGCGGCCAATAGAAGCGGAGGGGCGGAGAGCAGCCGAAAAAAAGACACGCCAACCTCGTGTTGTTCGTCATTCCTGGGGTATCACATGTAGTGATGTGTGCTGCCTCAGGAACGACGAACAACCTGCGTCCTGCACCAGCACCGATATTTGAACGATGTGTCAACGATCAGGTGAGTATTTTTGATCGTTTTCGGTCGTTCATACGTTTCACACGCAACGACGCCGCTAACAAGGCCGGATGTGCGTCACGTATTCCGTGACCCCAACGACATCTCGTTAACGATGTCGTTGCGTGTAAAGCCCCCTTAAGAGCGACCGTAAGCGTTGTTGCAGTTTCAATAGTTAAAAAAGGTTGTATTCTGGAGATTTTTTTAGATGCAGGCGACATGAGCGAGTTGAGTAAGTGGTTGGAATGAAGGAAAGTTCTGAGTCAAAAATGACCATAAGAAAGCGAGCGTGCTGCTTGGGAGCTATTTTTATACCACCCAAAAGTGAAACATTATTATGGCTTCTTCCCATGTGAAATTTTTGATTTCTTGACCGAATCAATTTGTGGTAAAACATTTCCTGCATTCTGAATATGAAATGGATTCTCCCCTATGTGAGTTCTCTGATGACCAACCAAAATTGATTTCCGATTAAAACATTTTCCACATTCCGAACATGAAAATGGTTTCTCCCCTGTGTGAGTTCTTTGATGTGTATTAAGATTTGATTTCTTTGCAAAACATTTCCCACATTCTGAACATAAATGTGGTTTCTCTCCTGTGTGAATTCTCTGGTGTGCAACAAGAGTTGACTGATCGGCAAAACATTTCCCACATTCTGAGCATAAATAGGGCTTCTCCCCTGTGTGAATTCTATGGTGTTTACCAAGTTTTGAATTATTTTGAAAATGTTTTCCACATTCTGAACAAGAATATAGCTGAACTCCCTCATTTCTACCAAGCTCTGATCTCCGATTAAAATACTTCCCATACTCTGAAGGAGAAAATCTTTTCTTCTTTGTGTGAATTTTTTGACGTGTAGCAAAACACATTTTAAGGGAAAAACTGTTTCCATATTCGATATTTGTAAATGGCTTCTTTTCTGGAACAGAAGTTGGAATTTCAATGTCTCTTTTGTGAATTTTATTCTTCTTAATAGTCTGGGATAAATTAGAAGGTAGAAAAATTTTAACAGGATCAGATGATAATTCTTTGCTGTGAAGGGATGATGGCATAGCTGGAATAGGGACATTCACTTCAGTTATATCTTGTGTGATATCATCTGCTAAGAAAAAAATATATTTTTAAGCAGATTTTTTATTCAAAAATATCTTTATAACATTTTTAAGCTATCTAGAGGAATTGCAAGTTATGTCGTAAAATTTAATTATTAAAACAAAAACAGTTGCCTATCTAATAGTAAGCCACAAAGTAGGAACCCGCAAAAATAACAAGAATCCACTTACATTCATTATTTGTCAGAAAAATATAGAGGTTACCACATGGCTAGTAGCTTCAAGTGAATACAGTGAATGCAATTTATTTAATCTTGTGTGGTATCACTATCTGTTATAAAGGCATGTTTTGTTTGAGCATTTCTTATTTTTCAACGGTTTTTGTCAAATTTCTAATTATTTCAGAAAATAAAGCTAAATAATTAACCTAATTTTAACAGTAACGTACAGTACAGTGTAACACATAAAACCCTTTCCCCCACCATTCTCAGAGTTACTGGACTCAGATTAAGCATTCCAAAGTAATTAAAATGTAAAGTGACACGTCAGATGTGAAATATGGGGCCTGGTTAGGAACATAAAACTGGCTGCGGGAAGTGGTTAATTTAGAGTATCTTGGACACTAACTACTGTACTGTAAATTGTGACTATAGGCAATAACATATCTACTAAAATGATTGCACTTCACTTGGACAGTCTTCATCATCAATGATGTAGTAACTAATGGTGAAACATCTCTGGGTAATAAGACTATGGGTGTCAACACCAGGTGCGAGAGGACTCCCGATGAGCAGCGCAATACACAGGAAAAACCAGGGAAGCAATACAACGCAAGGCCCTGGCGCTAGGGATAGGGGAGTGGGGTCACCTCCTAAAACTCACCTCATGCTGATCCCTGCACTCCCGAAGCTCCTACACGGGTCCATTCCCCGTGCACTGTCATGTGCCTAGGGCTTTGCTGCCCCTAAAACCACCCTGACTAGTGTTAAGGCCAGCGAGACACTAGTCTCACCACTGCAATAAAAGAACATGAGGAAGGTAAGACAAACAGGTGGGGAAAGACACAACAAATAGCACTCCACAGCTTCTCCTGCAGAAAACGTCTTAGCTGCAACAAAAGTGAACATCTAAGCTTCTCCAGAGACAGGCTCTTTCAAAGTGGATAGCATAGAATAGGGAGGAGTGAGAAGTGGATCTTTATAGCAGATTAAAACTACCTGTTAAGGGGGTGTGGCTTGCTAATGGCCGGGTAAGAAGCTTGAGCCCGGAGCTCTCTGCAATCTCCCCTGATCCTGCCGTCTAAACTTGAATCCCCGCTGCTCTGATCTTATGGGCAGACCTCGGAAGCCCTCCACAACCGGCCAGACCGAAAATAAAGCACCGGCACGCATGGAGCGCTTCTTAAATCATGGATCCCCACTCACCTCACAGAAGACTCCCCGTTCAGTGAAGACAAAGATGGCACCAGCTTCCCATGCTGTTGAGAGTTCTCAGCGGGCATGGAGCAGTCCAGGCAGTATAACTCCAGAAGAATCTCAAGAGGGGCTCATGGAGGGGATAGAAGACATGGCCCTGTCAGAGATTAGCAAATAACTAAAATCACTCCCCACTAAAAAAGATCTGGAGAGCTGCATTGGCAGGCTAGAAGCTGCACACAGGAAGGAGCTCCAGTCTCTCACTGCTGCATTTACTGTGAGAGTGGAGGAGGTGGAAAAGACACAGGATGAGGTGCTGTGTGAGCTGCAGGCACACAGAGAAGCCATTCTCAGTAACTCCAACAAGCTGGAAGAGCTGGCAGGGGGCCTAGAGGACATTGAAAACCGCAATAGGCGGAATAACATCCGGATAAGAGGCATACCTGAAACAGTGAGTAATAGTGAACTGGACTGTGTTGCGCAGAATTTATTCAAACAGCTACTGGGAGAGAGGGCCTCATTCAGTGGAGCTGGACAGAATACATAGAGCCATTGGTCCTAGATCAGCTTCAGACTCCAGACCCCGCGACGTCATCTGCTGGGTTCATTTTTTCAAAATAAAAGAGTCTATCATGCGTGCTGCACGTGACTATAGTCCGATCACCTTTATGGACACTCAGATCTCCCTCTTCCCAGATTTGGCCAGGCGTACTCTATTACAGAGAAGAGCTTTAAGACCCCTCCTGCACCAACTGAAGGAAATAGACATTCCATATAGGTGGGGGTTTCATTCAACCTGACAGCCAGCAAGGAGGGGAAGAAGGCTACTTTCCGTTCGCTGGGTGACCTCGCCAACTTCCTGCGAACCTTTAAAATTTCGATGGTGGATCTCCCAGAGTGGCTCTCGGCTCCCGGGCTTTCCGTCTCCCCTCTAAGATGGATCACGGCTCATCGGAACAAGAAAAACAAGACCCGGACCCAATCCGAGGCGGCAAAAGACACTTGAGGTCTCCAGATCACGTGGGATGGGTGTTGCTTAATGAGCGTCTGAGTTTGAATGTTTGATGCACACCACCTGGTCAATGATGGAGCCCATCGGGGCTGTAATGTTCATGAGTGGTTGGGATTCCGGAGAGATCTGGATTGGGACTCTAAAGTTAATGTTATCTATAACTGTTCAAGAAATGTGTTCCTCACTAGTTTCTCTAGTAGATTGAGACAGTAACTGTCCCTCCAGCATTGAGCATTGTGCAGCTGGTCTAGTTCGAGTTTCTGAAATTGAGGTTGAACTGCTCTGTATATGTATATAGGTTCTTATTGTGTCAGCGATGATTCTTTCATTAAACATAGCATAGTTATAATACATAGTAGACGGAGGAGGGGGGGAGGTGAAGAGCTCCTAGGCCCTTGGCTTCCACTTCCTCCTTCGTTGGTGCAAGAAGTGGCGATACGCCATCTAAACCCAGCACAAAATGATTCACAGGGCTTGTCTAGCTTTTCTTTGCCCTGTCACAATCTTCTCTTTCTCTTGCTCTATCTTACTCTTTATCTTTGCTTTCTCTCCTCCATCCTTTCCGTGCGAGTGGCAGATAGCCCCTATTCTCCTAGGCTCAGTCCTGTTTCAGATAGACTATGGATAGGATTAAATTCTGTTTTACAATGTTAAAGGTCTGAATGTGCCCGAGAAGAGACGACAAATAGTTTTTTCATGCCACAAGCAAAAAGTAGAGGTCCTGCTGTTGCAGGAAACGCATTTTCGGCCAGATTCGATCCCCAAATTAAGCACGAGGAATTATCCGACATGGTTCATAAGTACAAACCCAGAATCAAATACAGGGGTGTTTCAATAGCCTTCCACAGATCCTTAATGCCAGAAGTCCTAAAATCTCTTATTGATCCCACAGGTAGGTACGTCTTTCTCCAGGTGTCCTGGAAGAATTTCAGATTTGTAATTGCTAATATATACAGCCCCAACCAAAGCCAGAAGCAATTTCATCTAAAATGTATGCGTCTTCTCGAGGATTTTGCAGACTCCTCTCCGGTAATTATGGGAGGTGACTTTAATGTCCCTCTAAATCCAACCTTAGATGTCTCCTCGGGCAGGTCCTCGTATCCCCTTCTCCATAAGTAGAGATTTAAAAGCTTTAGCTCACAGCATGAGATTGGTTGAGGTGTGGAGGATACTCCACCCTGAGGATAAGGACTTCACTTTCTTTTCCCAGGTACATCAGACCTACAGTAGAATAATAAATTATTTTTTTATTTCTCATTCTCTGCTAGATTTCCAGGTTGAGGCGGAGATTGGATCTATCCTGTGGTCTGACCACGCGCCAGTATACCTGAGCTTGAATTTTGGGTCCCAGGGTGGGCAGGGCCTAACCTGGCGTTTGAATGAAAACCTGTTGCGAGACCCCCTGTGTCAGGCAGAGGTATCTCAAGCTATACAAAATTTCATGCTGTACCATGGGGGAGACCCTTCTTCGTCATCAATAAAATGGGAGGCATTGAAATGTGTGGTGAGTGGAATCTTTATCTCTCATGGCTCATGACTCAAAAGGGAGAGAGCTCTAGAGATAAAAGGACTTGTTGTTGTCCATAGCAAATTTAGAAAAAAAACACAAACAAGGTCTATCGCCCCTGATTTTCAGTCAGCTCTCCACAGCACGTCAAAAACTGTTGAGCATTTTAGATCAGAAATCAAGAGCATGGCAAGATAGAATGAGAAGTAAGTTTTACCACATGGGAGATAGAAGCGGCAAATTACTAGCAAGAGCCCTCCACCCAAAAACAGCGACCACCAACATCCCTTGTGTCAGCAGTGAGGGAGGTCCTAAGGTCCATAGTACAAAAGATATTATATCTAGCTTTTCTTATTACTACGAAGCTTTGTACAATATAAAAGGACATTATGCTGATCTGCCGACAGACATGCTAAAAAAGAAAATTGAGGACTACCTCAGACTACATAGATTTCCGTCACTGCCGGCAGAAGTATGGTCTGACTTGGA
The DNA here is from genome assembly GCF_048569485.1 of Anomaloglossus baeobatrachus. NCBI lineage: Eukaryota > Metazoa > Chordata > Amphibia > Anura > Aromobatidae > Anomaloglossus > Anomaloglossus baeobatrachus. Next base: position 534,345,190 of record NC_134357.1, on the reverse strand, counting down.
AAGGGAATTTACCTTGGAGGAGGTGGCCGCAGTTATAAAGGAAGCCAAAAAGGGAAAGAGTCCTGGCCCAGATGGTTTTACTGTGGGCTATTATAAGGAATTCTCAGAGCTGCTGAGCCCATTATTCCTTACTAAGTGTAATTTTGTGTCCTCCGGGGGTAGGTTCCCACAACAGGCTCTCAGAGCTCATATTACTGTAATCCATAAACATGGGAAAGATCCTCTTCTCTGCAGTAACTATCAGCTGATTTCCCTCATAAATACAGATATTAACTTCTATGCAAAACTAACAGCTAATAGGTTGAAACCCAACCTTCCAGCACTGATCAACAACGACCAGGTGGGCTTCGTCTCGGGTAGAGAGGCGAGAGATAATATTATAAAGACTGTCTCTCTGATGGATTGGGCCTGGAGGAGGGGGATTCCTATGTGCGCCCTGTCGATAGACGCGGAAAAGGCCTTCGACAGGGTGCATTGGGAGTTTATGTTCCTGGCACTTAAAAGTATTGGACTACAGGAGAACATGTTAAATTGAATCACAGTATTATATGCCACACCAACTGCGCAGGTTAAAATAAATGGTTCCTTGCCTCGGCCTTTTTGCATTAGTAATGGCACGAGACAGGGTTGTCCACTCTCGCCACTGTTATATGTGTTGACCATGGAGTTCCTCGCTGAGGTGATCAGATCTAAATAGTCTATCAGAGGACTGTCTGTTAGGGGTGTGGACCATAAGTTGGCTATTTTTGCTGATGACCTGCTCCTTTACATCACGTCCCCGGTCACCACCATACCAAATCTGATATCGGAGTTTTCTGGCTTTGGTCGCCTCAGCAATTTCAAGGTGAATTCACATAAATCTGAAATCCTTAATGTAACTATGCCGGCCCAATTGGTGTCGCAACTCCGTAGCTCATTACCATACAAATGGGCCTCGGAATCTCCTATCTTGGTATTAAAATATCTAAGGACCTGGATAGTCTTCCGCGTCTGAACTTCCACAAGGCGATCCATTCTATTGAACAGGATATATCAACATGGAACAAGCTGAACCTTTCCTAGTTTGGCAGGATCAATGTGGTCAAGATGGACCTTTTGCCCCGTCTTTTATACTTTTTTCAGGCTCTTCCCATTTGCCTTCCGGCCTCCTTCTTTTCCAGACTTAAGACTCTGATAAATAAATTTGTCTGGGCCAACAAAAGATCCTGCACCTCCTATCAGATTTTGCGTAGAACTAGACTAAAATGGAGGGGCAGGTTTACCTGACTTCCGGCTCTACCGTTTTGCGGCCTTGGGAACCTGTATTTTGGATCTCTTCCATAACAGAGGAGATGAGTGTTGGGTGAATATCGAGTATAACAAGACAGACAATGGCCCATTGGCTGAGATTTGGTTGCCAGAAAGCATTCCTAATTCTGTGCGAGAGACATCATTTCTAGTATAAAATTTGTCTAGGTGGGTCAGGAGAAATTTGGAGGCGATTAAGCTAACCACTATCCCTGGTCTGCTCACTCCACTTTACGAAAACCCGGGGTTTCCAGCAGGTGTATCTGGCCAATCCATATTGCATAAGAAGAAACAAGATCATTCCATGGTCAAAGACTACATAGACAACTCAGAGATTAGATCTCTATCATCTCTTTTCCCAGAAGCACTGGTTCCTCCGGGGGCTTGGTTTTTATACGAGCAGGTGAAAAGCTATATTAGGTCTTTAACCCCATGCGACAATATTTTTAGACCTCCTACTGCTTTTGAACAGCTTTGCTTGGATAGGTACCCTCCTGCCCATCCGGTCTCATTGCTGTACAACCTGTTTCTGGACACGGTGACTACTAGAGGTTCACAACTTTTTTGCTTCACCAAATGGGAGGAGGATCTGGGGAGACGCCTTTCTGAGGATGACCGTGCCAAGATACTACTGTTCACTAAGCACTCTTCTATGTGTGCTCTGACGCAGGAGAGAAGCTACAATATCTTGATACGGTGGTATAGATGCCCGACGACAATTAAAGCTGTTCCCTGGTTCATCAGACACCTGTTGGAGATGTCTGAGAGAAAGAGGCTCGTACATACTGTACATATCTGGTGGCAATGCCCCTCTATTAGGGCATTCTGGAGAGATGTATTTGTTCTATTTAGCAAGGTATGGGGATTCGGCCTACCCCTGAGCTTGCCCTTTTGTCTCTAAGTGAGCTCTCCATTGCTAAATACAAGAAGAGCATCCTTAGGCATTTTCTGGCAGCCGCCAGGAGGCTGATCCCCAGATGGTGGAAACAGGTAGTGACACCTTCTAAATCTGATCTGGTTTCAGAATTCAATGAGATTTTTAGGATGGAGGAACTTCTAGGACAGGCAACAGACACTTCAGAAAGGGTGCTGAAGGTGTGGACCCCCTGGATTATGTACAGAGAATCTGTGGAATTTGGACTGTGGATTGAAAGTTAGTGAACCATGTCTAGTATGGGGTGACAGAGAGAAGTGAGGCTTGAACCTCTAATGCAGGGCTTTGTTTTCTTTTTCCTTTTTTCCCCTCTTACTTAAAGGGAACCTGTCAGCAGAAATTTTGCACTAAACCTAAAAGATTCCCCTTCTGCAGCTCCTGGGCTGCATTCTAGCAAGGTTCCTGTTGTTATTGTGCCCCCTTTTAGACCAAAATAAATACCTTATAAAGTGGTACCTTTTCCTATGCAAATCTTGTTAATCGTACACGGGGGCGGGCTGTCTGGTGTCCAGATGAGTCCACGTCACTTCTTAGCAAGATGGGAAAGAAGTGACGTGTGGTCATCAGGCCAGCGCTTGCGCAGAACGGTGGAGGCAGAGGGGAAAGCGCGGGCACGAGATTATGGGCGGGTACTTGCTGATGAAAATCACAGCGCCGCCCATAATCTCACGCCTGCGCAACACGTCACCAGCGGTCACAGTGTGCACAGTCCCGCTAGAGTGGCACGGCGCACGCGCGAGACCTCGGGCGCACTGGGCGGCGTCCTGAAGTATGAAATTGAGCGATGGGGGACGGCGTAAAGCAGCAGGAGGCAGGATAACGGACACCAGACAGCCCGCCCCCATGTACCATTAACAAGATTTGCATAGGAAAAGTTACCACTTTATAAAGTATTTATTTTGGTCTAAAAGGGGGCACAATAACAACAGGAACCTTGCTAGAATGCAGCCCAGGAGCTGCAGAGGGGGAATCTTTTAGGTTTAGTGCAAAATTTCTGCTGACAGGTTCCCTTTAAGGTTTCTATTCTACTTCTTTCTTTTTCTTCTTTTCGCTATTCCTACTAGCTCTTCGATAATGCTTTAATTTGAAAATAGATCAATATCACTGTTTTTACTCAGATATTGAGATCCATGTATCGTTTTATCTACTAGATATGTCATTCTCGGTTTCCTTTTTCTTGGATCTCTTTAATAGTCTTATGTAATCACTTAAAAAATGTCTTTGAATGTTTTGTATTGACTACATTTTCTTCAATAAATCTTGATTTGAAAAAAAAAACCAAAAAAACAAAAAGAAAACACTACCCGTTAAATCACAGCAGGATAAAAAGGAACCCTTAACCAATTTAGCACCGGATGGAATTAAATAAGCTCCAACTCAGGGTAAACAACAAGCAGGCACCAAAGAGGACCTGTGATCAATTATATGCTGTGACCTTCTGAACCAAGATTCTCTTGAGATCACATCAGGCCGTGACACACTTGTGACAATGGGGCCTGGTAGTTCTTGGAAATCAAAACTATCATAGGGGCCAATATTTTCTGCCAGATGAGATGTTAGATATTTAGAGAAAACTTTGTAATATAGTCCACTTAACTGGAGTTGCACTCATTTATGGCGGACCATTGGGTCTACTGTGAATTCTAACCAGAAAAGTAGAGACAGTGTTAGTGCTCCCCATTTCAAGAGAGATTGTGCAGTAATCTGAATTCTTTTTGATCGACATAATGGAGTTTATGGGCGGTCTTTGACCTTTCCTCGCGCCTACACATTACAGTACATTGCTCTGCCCTCAGCATGGCAGATCAATGTGCGCATGCGCAGGAGCACCACCGAGACTTCTGTGTTGAAGACGTAGGACGCGTCATCCACACAGAGCTGGGAAGGAGGACGGCGATGGAAGGAAGAGAGGAAGCGCCAGACCCAAAAGCAGTGACATCAATCTGATCCGACCGCCCACTAACTAATTATAATAAAGGCCTTTTTACGTTATGCAGAGTGGCCTGGGCTCTTATATGCAGTATTCTAGAATGCTGTATAAAAGGGCTCACTGGTGGTGGCCGCAGTTTATAAGGGAAAATCCTAGTGACAGATTCCCTTTAAAGGTTATGTTTTACTGGATCTCCTCTGCTGTATTCACTCTTTAGTCTGTTAGCAATTAAATTATATTAAATTATGAAATCCATTTTTTTTGTCCTTACTACATTTTGGGAGGCATTTAAAAAGGTCATGTGATCTGGACTGTTCAGTATTAGCATCTTTTAAATCCATAGGATAGAATAAATTTTCCTGGCTGTAAGTTCTGGCGAAAACAAATTCTAACTCTAAAAGAATGACTTTTAGTACCCCAAATAATGGGTAGAGGAGCATGTATTGGTATAGATGAAGAATGGTGATCGATTGATTGTGACATGGCCAGACTACACCGCCAATAAAGCAGCCACAGACATTGCGTGAGAAGAATCTGTCATGATTACTACTCACCTGGGTAGTCATGTGTAGGAATCTCCTCTTTATACCACTCGACACTGCTCACATATGTCTCTGTAGTATTAAGACCTTTGCTCTAAAACAAATATTGCAAAAAAAAACAAAAACGTCACAAACAGATGGAGAAGTCACATCTATGATCAGCTCTAATCCTGCCATCTCCATCGTTCTCATTACACAAGTATAACACATATAATACTGGAGGATAAAACAAGACTGAGCACAAGACCTTCACAGCCGTCTACACATCATAGGGCGATTTCATGACACCTTCTCTCCATCTACCTGATGATCCTGAGGAACATCGGGATCTTCTTGTTTATGGTCCTGTGGAAGAAGAGGACGGGGACATCTCTGTGGTGTTGTCCTCTCACTGGATAGAACTGGAGGAAACACATACAGGGACTGAATTCATTCCTTACATACAGATAATTATAGGCCGTGTGTATTTAGTCCTGTCTATTACCTGGTGATGTGAGGGGCTGGGGAACCTCTATCAAGACGTCCTTGTATAAATCTTTGTGTCCTTCTAAATACTCCCACTCCTCCATGGAGAAATAGACGGCGACATCCTGACACCTTATAGGAACCTGACACATACAATGATACAGTCACCCCCGATCTCTTCATAGCGTTACTGTATAATGTGCCAGCATTCCCAACAGTGTCACCTCTCCAGTCAGCAGCTCGATCATCTTGTAGGTGAGTTCTAGGATCTTCTGGTCATTGATGTCCTCATGTATCAGGGGGTGAGGTGGAAGTCCTGTGATTGGGCTCAGGGATCTTCCCCATCCCTCAGACACGGGGTCCTGACAGGGCTCACTAGAGGTCTTCCGCACTACTGTGTAATCCTGGTTATGGAGAGACACAGTAATAAATCTCACTACAGACATTTCCAGAGTCCTCACCTCTCCAGTTCTGTCCATCTGTTATTCCCATAGATAAGAATGATGTAATGTGACGTCATCAGAATCTCTCACCTCTCCAGTAAGCCGGAAGAGGAGCTCTAGGGTGAGGTGTAATATCCTTTCTGCCATCTTGTCCCTTTCCCTATCCATCCTTGAAGGGTCAAAACAAGAAAATTCTCTTATATATAGAAGATCTGATACTGTAGGAACCTGAATTGGAAGAAGATGAGCATATGTAACATCATGAAAATCCAGTGAAATAAGACAGTTACAGGAGATAATTAGGGGAACTTATAATGAGACATAACATGTAGATGTTGTATTCTCAGACTGTATACACTAGAATATCAGGAACACCTCCCACTCTCTACAGTCATGACTTGGATATGACTGTAAGTCTATGTGCGCACTTGTGCGTATTACAGGCAGTTACGCTGCGATCTGCAGCACAGCGTAACTGCATGCGTCTTGCGTCCCCTGCACAGTCTATGGAGATTGTGCAGGAGCCGTGCCCACGTGGCATATTAGAACGCAGCGATTCGGCTGCTGCCCGAATCGCTGCATTCTAAGAAGTGACATGTCACTTCTTCCGTGCGGTTTGCATGCTGTCTATAGGGAGAGGCAGCACGCAGAGCGCACGTTCTCTGCCGGCACCATGCGCTTCAGAACGGGGCTTTTCAGCTGCGCTCTGAAGCGCACCTTTTAGGTGCGGTACAGAGCGCACACGTGCGCACATAGCCTCAAGCTGTAAAGGGGGACTCGGCTTTTCACGCTCACTTGTCCACTCACTTATCACCATAGGCTGACAATGTGCACCCCACAGCTAGTTCTCACAACCTCACCACACTTTTTGCAGAAACAACTCAACAGTTTGATAGGCCAGAGATACACCTGCCCTATGGGTCACACTTGTACATGTGCATGACTAACTTTCTGAACCACCTGAAGGTACTCTTTTTGCATTCTGGAATACTCAAAGTGAAACAACTAGATTATACTTTATCTTTTTGTAATTGTTGGTAAGTTTGAAGTAGTAGGGAACTAACTTAGTAAATTGTAAATTTAATATACAATGCTTAAAAAATGACAAAAGGATTAAATAATAAAAAGACATAAGGCAGAAACAGTACAAAAATAAACTGATTATATATGTGTCGTCCAGGGAATAGGGTACTTTGTCCCGGGCAGTGTATCACTGGGGAATGTCATTTTGGTGGCCGTTGCCCAGTCCTGTGCCCTGGGTGCTTTTTTTTATGGGGAGTATTTACAGGGGAGAGAAGAGTCATTTGTGTGACGCCACCTGCGTGTTGCAGTTAATGTTGTGGAACCGCCGCTGCTGAAGTGGGAACTCCCAGGGCTGGTGGTAATGGTAGCTGTGGTGGTAGGCCCTCCGCAAGTAGAGCTGAACCTGGGAGGTATGTGATGTAATGGAGGCCACACCGGGTTTGTAATTAACAGTCTCTACACTCACTCCGGACCCTTGGATGGCTGGGTTCAGGTCCCTGTAGATCCAGTGCCAGCTGACGACTTGGTTGCTCTGTCCCCAGCACTCTCAGTGTGGTTGGGTGGAGTGGAGTGTTTGGGGCATGACTGTCCCTTTGCGGTGGCAGTCTCCTTCTCCGTACGGCGGGCAGTGTGGACCCTGTAGGGCAGATATGTGTCCGAACCCTGATCCTTGCTTTACTGTTGATGCCTCTGGGTTTGTGGGTCAGTGAAGTCCATGTAGGTCCCCTCACCATACCTCCCAACCATCCCGGATACAGCGGGTGTCCTGGTGTCACGATCGTGAGCCATGTGTCCCGTGGCTCCGCCCACCCGCTCTCTCCCTGTCTGTCTTTCTCCCCCTGCTATCCACATGAGCAGAGCCGAGCGCTACTTCACTGCTCTGGCTCTGTGTGCTGCCGCTGTTATGAGTCGGCAGCAGCAGCACTTTCCTGGCTGCCGGCGCTTTAAATCCGGCACCTGCAGCCCAGTGCACTGCTCTCAGCTGGGCTGCTTGTGTACAAAGTGCATCTCTGGGCGGAGCTACCGCGCAACATGCTGCGTTCTGGCCACAGATAAAGAGACTGGAGGGAAAGGAGCTGCAGCACCAAGGAACGTTGTATGTGACCCCCCACTTACCCAGAGCTGTATGCCCCAGACCCCTCCTCACCAGTGCTATATATATATGCCTCCGGCCACCCCCCCTCACCAGATCTATATGCCCCCCAGCCTCCTCACCAGATTTGTATGCCCTCCAGCCCCCACACCAGATTTGTATGCCCCCCAGCCCCACAAGATCTGTATGCCCCAGCCACCCCCCCACCAGATCTGTATGCCCCCTCACCAGATCTGTATATCCCCCAGCCCACTCACCAGATCTGTATGCCCGAGCCACCCCCCACCAGATCTGTACGCCCCCCAGCCCCCTCACCAGATCTGTATGCCCCCCAGCCCCCTCACCAGATCAGTATGCCCCCCCAGCCCCCTCACCAGATCAGTATGCCCCCCAGCCCTCTCACCAGATCAGTATGCCCCCAGCCCCCTCACCAGATCAGTATGCCCCCCAGCCCCCTCACCAGATCAGTATGCCCCCCAGCCTCCTCACCAGATCAGTATGCCCCCCAGCCCCCCCACCAGATCTGTATGCCCCTTAGCCCCCTCACCAGATCTGTATGCCCCCAGCTCACCCACCAGATCTGTATGCCCCCAGCCCCCCAACCAGATCTGTATGCCCCCAGCCCCCCACCAGATCTGTATGCTCCCAGCCCCCCCACCAGATATGTATGCCCCAGCCCCCTCCCACCAGATCTGTATGCCCCCAGCCCCCTCCCACCAGATCTGTATGCCCCCAGCCCCCCCATCGGAGCTGTATGTGCCCCTAGAGCTGTATAAGCCCCAACACCAGAGCTATATGCCCCTTAGTAATATCTATGCTACCAGTAATTTGTATGCCCCACAGTAAAGTGTATTTCCCCCAGGAATGTGTATACCCCTTAGTAACGTGTATGCCCCTCAGTGAAAAACACAGACGTTCTTCACTGACGTGTTAAACACGCATATGTCCCTTCATACTCCGTGATTCACGGCACACAGTGGTTGTCCCTTGTCCATGTGCAATCCGTGATACGTGATCCGTACTCCGTGATTGCACATGGACATATATTCACCTGTCCCCGCACCTGCTGTCCGTGGTGCTGAAGTGTCTCGCGATTCAGCATCCAGCCACCGCTCTCTCACCTCTGCAGCTACTTCCGGGTCGGCTGTGGCTGCATAAATGAATATGCATGCCATAATGAGCTGGGCAGGAAGAAGCAAAAAGCAGCTGCCGAACTCAGCATCGCTGGAGAAGGTGAGTTTAAAAAGCTTTTTATTTTCAATGTCCGTGTTTTTCTGGTACGTGTTTCACGGATCACACCATAGTGTGGTCCGTGGGACATCAGTGATGCCAGAAAAAAAACGGACATGTTTCTGTGCGGCAATCACGGATACGCATGTGCGCCGCATGGAGACACGGTCAGTGAAAAATCACTGATGTGTGCGTAAACCCATTGATTATAATGGGTCTGCATAGGTCAGGGATTCTGGTACATATAAAAACTAGCACATGCGTACCAGAATCACTGACGTCTGAAATAGGCCTAATATGTATGCCCCCTCAAGTACTGTCTATGCCCCAAGACCCTCCTGTGATATATATACTATAACCCCAGCCCCTCCTGTGATGTATACACTGTAACCCCAGCCCCTCCTGTGCTGTATATACTGTAACCCCCAGCCCCTCCTGTGATGTATAAACTGTAGCCCCCAGGTGATGTATAAACTGTAGACTACTCAGGTCTCTTCATCAGGCTCAGTATAATAATAATAATAATAATAATATTATATTATACCATGCCTGATGAAGAGACCTGAGTAGTCTCGAAAGCTTGCTATTAATACCATCTTTTCAGTTAACCATTAAAAGGTATCAACCAATGAGGACTCTCAGTTCTTTTAAACAAACTTTTTTTTATCTCTACTGGCTAACACAATACAAAGATATATTTTACCTGTATGAATAAGACAAGACTCATAATTCTCTGCTAAAGGAGTACGACAGCAACTCTCTTAGAAACCAGAGTAAAGCTTAAACCAAACCTGTCACGTGGAAAAATGCTACTACCCTGCAGATATGGGGTTAATCTTCAGGTTAATAGCATTCTGAACCTGCCCAGCACCTGCACATTAAACCCCACTGCCAGAAGGGAAATTAACTTTATTCCTCCCAGCAGGGTTCCGGATTCATTTATGGGGGCACACCGGCGCTGGTTCAGTCACCATTCTGGGTATGGCGAGCGGCAGCTGTAATCACGACCCCCGCACTGACTGACTGTCGCTCAGCATTACACCCAGCTGTCAGTCAGTGCGAGGAGCGGTTACAGCAGCATCTCTCAATACACAGAGCAGGGACTGAACCCGTGCCAGCACCACCCCCATAAAATTGGAATGCTGTTGGGGGGATTAAAGTTAATTTCCTCCCAGCAGTGGGGATTATTGTGCAGGTGTCAGGCAGGTTCAGAATGCTATTAACGTGCAGATGAATCCAATATCTGCAGGTTAATAGCATTTTTCCACATGACAGGTATGCATGGTGGAGTCAGGAGAGATAACTGTCAGCCAATTCAGACAATGGTTATCTAATGTGTATAGGTCCATTAGTGACATGCATGGATAATATAACCAAGAAATTACAGCTGCATTCTGAAATGCAATACAAGCAAATATTGAATATATGAAATTGGAACTGCATTACTGCTATAAAAAGTAGGGTAAACAATGAATTTACTTAGCACACCAGTTGGCCACTTGATGGGACCCAATAACCAGCGATAAGGCGTACCCTTTTAATGGGACCATAAACCTAATTAATACCTCTCCTGGACTGAAATTGTTCAATTTTAAGGGTAGGCAGGATCCAGCTCTAATTAAAAATGCATTAAGATGAGTGTACAGTCCAAAAGAAGTGGACTAAAACATAAAAAGCCTAACCAGTACCTACAAACAGAATAAGACAAGTATGTAGAGATAATATTCTGTAACAGGCCGGATGTTATGTAATGTGTATGGGGCCATTAGTATTACACTGACCGGAGGGATAATACTCTGTACTACAGTAGTGCAGGGCGTCACCGGAGCAATCACAGGCTGGATGTTATGTAATGTTGTTGAGGATAAAGAATTGAGTATCCAAAAATACTTAATTCAGCCATTTCATAGACTCAGTTATATATTTCAGTAGATGTGAACTAACACACATATTTGTGAATGCTTTTGTTTCTTACTAACATGTATATATGTATATTGCATATTCAGTGTATTTTCCTTAGACACAGTATATACCACCACATGTAATTGTAAAGATGGCTGCTATTTCCTGTTCTCCACCCAAGACAGATGGACAAAGAAATTCCTGGAGCCTAGACTGACCAATCCACGGAGAATATGCAGATCTCTCTACGTCATGAAGCCCTGACCTACGATACCTGATTGGACTAAAACTTTTGTTTACACCCCCTTACTGTTTGGTCTAGAGTTTCTTTCAAACAATAAAAAACACACATGGTTAAGAGCCAGTCATGGAGATAGATGTAACTGACTTGCTGTGCAGTTATTTTTCATTCTCGTGTGCACACATGACATTTTTAATTAGAAACAGCAGCCGGATATCGAGAGATCCTTTGAGTCTCATCATCATCGTCATTCTGACCTTGACAGTTGGCGCGCCAAGTGTGGGGCAACCGAGAAGAGTGAGTCAGAGCTTCCACTTTCCGGACGTCTGGGGCTACTCCACAAGTATCCAGGTGTCGCTCGATAGGATTGATCACCCTTCATTTCACGGTAAGAACATCATATACATTGTGTGTGCTGTTTTACCTGTGGATCGAGAGACACCTGGTGAAGGTGGGTGGTCACTAGTCCGGAGAATGGTAGTGCACCGGAGACCTAACGGTGTGACTGTCGCTCGCCGGTGACCGAGAGAAACCCAGACCCTATAGGTGCTGGCTTTTAGGTCTTTTGTAAAGTATCCGGCTGTCTGCATTTCTTCGCTGTGTTAGAGAGAAGGGGGGCTGATAGTGCCCACACGGAGGCTAAGGGGCTGCTGTCTTTGTTCTGTGAAAAAGCGGGGGGGGGGAAGTTAATCACCCACTGCCTGCAGTTTTTTTTTCTTCTTCACTGAGAGCGAAGAGGCAGACTGCGGGGGTCTGGTTAAGCCCAGGGGCATCCATGACAGTCTTTCTATTGAGAACAAAGAATGCGAGAGGGGGGGCAGAAGCCCACAGAAGCAGCTACATCCTTACATTCTCACACTCAGAGGAAGCAAAAAGGTGGGGGCCATATGTCCACCAGCTGTTTGAGACAGAGCGGAGATCAAATTACACAGCTCAGTCTCTGCTGTCTTTTAGCTGACAAACAAGGGGGGTGGAGGAGTGAACAGGCAGAGACAAGACAGCGCAGCTCTTTGGAGTGAGGAGAAAGGAGGTGTCAGTGGGCTAACATACAGGAGATGGCTGCAGCCTTTGTATAGTACAGCAAACAGAGTTGTAATGATTTGAAAGAAAAACAAGTGTTATTTCGGTTTGTATTAGAGAGAAATTAACGGGTTCATGCATTTTTCAGTTTTTTTAACTTGTTTGTTTTTGAACAGAAGTATGAGAACTAGCGATTCCCCTGTGTTGCGGACACAGCCACTGTTTGTTAGATATTAAATATTAGATATTAAATATTAAATATTGAATGTTGAATATTGAATGTTGGATAGATAATAAACGAGGCGGGAAGGGTTCTGTTAACTTAAAGTGGATTTAGCGTATTCCTCTGCGTTTTAAACGTGAGCCACTGTTATGAGGGGGTAGGTCTTCATAACGAGGCGGGAAAGGAACTCACTTTAGTTGAGGTAAGGGTGCTGGAGTTAGCGGATTCTCCTGCGTATTAGACGCGAGTCACTGTCAGCGCATTACAAAACGCGGACGAGGCGAGAAAGGACTCCGTTGGAACGGCCGATCCAATTAAGCACTGTATACTCAGTTCAAAAGATAAATATGTTGTTTTTAGTAGGAGCTGAGAACGCTGTCACCCTAGTTACAAAAAACTGAAAAAATATAAAAGATTGCAAAAAGTTGTGTAATATCGTTGGACTACCACTAGATGGCAGGCTGCAATCCATGTATTGAAGTTCAGATTAATCTCCAGTGAGTTTATAATGAAGAACAAAGACCCCATTCACTGTCTGTTGCTGTTTGTAGAATCACTAAATGTTTTTCTCTAGCTGTGCCTCATTGTTCTTCTCTAGAAGTCATCATATCTGGTGCTAATCAAATCTCTCTTTTGTATGCTGAAATGCAAATTTACAGGCACTAAAAGTATCCCTGGTTTACTACGTAGTTCCAGACACTCCCAGTACACCCAGGGAGTCACAACATGGATGCTGCACCCGGAAGTCAGGTGCCTGGAACTTCCTGTGGCAGCCGTCTTGCTACACCCACTGATGGCAGTATACCTCATAAGCCACATCCCTCGCAATGGCTCTTTGTTCAAAGCTCTCCACCCATCCCCGGTGGGAGGTGTTCTGTGGTATAAATGACTAACACATTTGAATAAGTATAAATTGTATATTTGTTTACTCAGCTATCCAATACATGTAAGTCAAAGATAAGTAAGTGAAACTTTTACAAAATTGAAGAGTGAAAAGATATCTGTTTACATAGAATCAATTGGTATTTTAGAAGTCCTGCAGCATTATATCATAAAATAAAATAGAGGAAGGTAAATATATATATCTTTGTACTGTTAGTTAATTAAAAACAAAAATTGTAAACGACTTACCCCTACTGATGTCAAAATGTATCAAATCCATTTGTAAAAAGGAATTAGGAAAAATGTATCATGCATCCGATGTAGATATGGGAAATGGATGTGTTCACTGCTACGTCTTTGTTATAACAAAGGATGAGGTTTTTTTCTTCTTCCTCTCTCGCTTTTAAGAAATAAGGATGGAATGTGTCTTGATGGAATGTGTCTTTCCCCAATAGTGACGTAAGTTTGGTTTAACCCTTGGAGTTCAGGATTTCCTATTTTTAGTTTACTGCTTATACCTGAATAGGGAATATTAAATTTTATGGGATGTGCGATATAATTTGTGTTGTTTTGTTTTTAATGGCGATTTATTTGAACAATATATTTTTATTTTGTGACTCTATCACCTTTTCTGTTTTTATGATTATTTCTAAACAATTCATATATTTTTGCAGGTTAGTCGCCTAGTCACAGCTATCATTTAATCATGTCTCAGTTATTTCTACTATCAAAGGTTTTTCTTTTCTTTATGGATACAGTGTTGTTTATTGTAAGGTTTTAAAATTTCCCAGTAATGTATATTGTTGTGAGATATACGTTATTTTCAGTGTTTGTTCATTTTAGCTTTTAGTATGTGGCTAATTTATTACCTGCTGTTTTATTTTTTTCTTTTAGGGAATACCAGTATACAAATGCTGAATTTTGCCATATTGGTAAATAAACAATTAAACAAGGGGGGAATAAGGTATTAATTATATTCTCCAGTTTCTTCGAGGGCGCAGTAGGCATATTAGATAGGTTTTGAAGCTGACCTTTTTCCCATAGGTTATGTTTATTAGATTACTATGAGGTATATCTGTTAACTGAAATAGGAAAGTCTTGTCTTATATGTTTATTTGTTTATTTGTTTGTTTATTTAGTATTCTCAGTCATGTGAGGTATAGATGACCACTAACTGTATTATGATCAGAGATGAAGTTATAAGAATGATCTAATGTATATTTTTTAGTTTTTGTTTTTAAAGATGAAACCAGATGGTGGTCGATTCTGCACTGGATATGCTGCTGTTTACACCACATGAGGTAGTCTAAATTCGACCACTCCCTCCAATCCTATTGATACAGGAGACAGTGATGCATTAAATGCCTCTCTTGATGGGTAGAACAGGAGTGGGTAAGAGTCTTTAGAGGTGTATGTAGGTTGTAGATTTTTTCCTGTTGTCAAATGAATTAGGTATGCTGAAGAGAAAGTCTAGATCTGAGCTGATGGATTCGGATGGAGATCCTTGCACAGGTGCAGCTGACCAAGAAGCAGTGAACGGGCCTAGAGTTGAGAGTCTTTCACCAATACCGACCATGCCTTGGTGACAACGGTCACGTCAGTGACTTCTGTCACTCCTTGTGTTCTTAACAGGGCTGTGGAGTCGGAGTCGGAGTCGTGGAGTCGGAGTCGGAGCTCATTTTGGTGGAGTCGGAGTCGGAGTCGGTATAAAATGCACCGACTCCGACTCCTAAAATATATAATAAATTGGGGACAGGAGTGCAATGCAGAATGTGCTGAATATTTTACTAAATAATAACATTTAGTATAATGCTTATATTTAAGTGAAAAATTTATTGTAGTACAATGTGAACATCAGACATTTAATTGTTTTTATGATACAATAATCAAGATATTTGGATAGAACATAAAATATTTATTGGAATACAACTTTAGAACACAAAAAACTAATAAATTGTAAATATGTAATATATATATATATATATATATATATATATACACACAGTGTATATACACACACAAGATATATATGTAATCTACTGTATATTACATAGTGTATTACATATTTACAATTTATTACAGTTTTTTGTGTTCTAAAGTTGTATTCCAATAAATATATTTTATGTTCTATCCAAATATCTTGATTATCGTATCATAAAAATTATTAAATGTCTGATGTTCACATACACATATTCATGTACTACAATAAATTTTTCACCTAACTAAGCAATATATGTAGGAGTCGGAGTCGGAGCCGGAGTCGGAGTCGGAGCCGGAGTCGGAGTCGGTGCAAGAGAATTTGAGGAGTCGGAGTCGGAGTCGAAGGTTTGGCTTACCGACTCCACAGCCCTGGTTCTTAAATCCCTACAGGAACAAGCAAAACAACAAGGAATGGACTGTGACATGCAGGGAGCCAGCTGACTGAAGGTCTGTGGACAAAGGGTGGTAAGCTTTCTCTGTCATGAGAGCTCTTCTTAATGATGGCCCAGGTAACATCTGTGAAAGACAATTGTCAGTGTGTGCTTTGGTGACGCCAGGGTTCAGTACCCAGGTGGGCAGATTCACCCAGTCTTGTGAGACAAGTGCCTAGAACGAAATGAGAAAAAACTGTAAAGAGTCCGTAGAAACACCCTGCACCTACTCTACCCATTCTTAGAGACTGCAAACTGATTATAGATGTATATCATGAGCATGTTGTATGCAAGTCTGTGCGTGTTGTGTAAATTTCTCTCCAGGTTTGGTCAGAGGTATTCCAGTGCAGAAAACGATATTATTGTTGAGAAGCACATGAAGTTGGTATGTAAAAAAAATGTGTTTACAAACAGTGTATATTTTATAGAAAAGTGGAAACTAGTAAATGGTGTATAAAATGTATATGTTTTGTTTTCTTTTTGCAATAAGCAGGTTTTTATGTAAGATGTTTTTGGTTTAGCATAGACATGTATATTTTTATATAATTGACTGAATAGTGTGATAAACAGGTGTATTCTCCAATTCCAGATCTTAAATCAGAGCTATTAGCATATGGTCTCCAGTCAGGAGACTGATTGATCCTAAAGGACAAGCGAGAAAGAGCCATGATTCAACACTAGAGGAGCTGATCCAACCACAGAAATATCTATGGATCCACACCTCGCATTGTAGAAGGGATCATCAACCAGAGCTGCACTGAGCGTTCTGCTCATATTTATCCTTTTCAGGAAACCCTGTACAGTTTTAGACCACCATTGCCAGAACAGTTAGAAGAGAGGACTTAGAGAACCTTGAGACATGGGAAAGTCCAACTACAAAGGGTGAGGACTCGCCTAGGAGTCCTTGGTCTCAAACCGGTGAAGAAAACCCCTTTCCCCTTTCCGCCCATGTTTCAACGTTCAGTTAGGCAGGTTTTTCAACAGATCTTCCTACCTCTCTTCCTAAGGGAACACAGTACCCTTAGAATTTAGAAATGGCAGAAGTAAGTCTTTAGGGGGGACTGTTGAGGATAAAGAATTGAGTATCCACAAATACTTAATTCAGCCATTTCATAGACTCAGTTATATAGTTCAGTAGATGTGAACTAACACACATATTTGTGAATGCTTTTGTTTCTTACTAACATGTATATATGTATATTGCATATTCAGTGTATTTTCCTTAGACACAGTATATACCACCACATGTAATTGTAAAGATGGCTGCTATTTCCTGTTCTCCACCCAAGACAGATGGACAAAGAAATTCCTGGAGCCTAGACTGACCAATAAACGGAGAATATGCAGATCTCTCTACTTCATGAAGCCCTGACCTACGATACCTGATTGGACTAAAACTTTTGTTTACACCCCCTTACTGTTTGGTCTAGAGTTTCTTTCAAACAATAAAAAACACACTTGGTTAAGAGCCAGTCATGGAGATAGATGTAACTGACTTGCTGTGCAGTTATTTTTCATTCTCGTGTGCACACATGACATTTTTAATTAGAAACAGCAGCCGGATATCGAGAGTTCCTTTGAGTCTCATCATCATCGTCATTCTGACCTTGACAATGTGTATGGGGCCATTAGTATTACACTGACCGGAGGGATAATACTCTGTACTACAGTAGTGCAGGGCGTCACCGGAGCAATCACAGGCCTTATGTTATGTAATGTGTATGGGGCCATTAGTATAACCCTGACCGGAGGGATAATACTCTGTACTACAGTAGTGCAGAGCATCACCGGAGCAATCACAGGCCGGATGTTATGTAATGTGTATGGGGCCATTAGTATTACACTGAGCGGAGGGATAATACTCTGTACTACAGTAGTGCAGGGCGTCACCGGAGCAATCACAGGCCGGATGTTATGTAATGTGTATGGGGCCATTAGTATTACACTGACCGGAGGGATAATACTCTGTACTACAGAAGTGCAGGGTGTCACCGGAGCAATCACAGGCCGGATGTTATGTAATGTGTATGGGGCCATTAGTATTACACTGAGCGGAGGGATAATACTCTGTACTACAGTAGTGCAGGGCGTCACCGGAGCAATCACAGGCCGGATGTTGTATGATCGCACTAAGAAGGATTAAAAAAGTTTAATTTGGGATGACAGAAAAAGAACCAAGACAAAGAGAAGACATCTTCCATATACAATTGCATATCAATAAATTATAATATCCTCACAAAGTCAAATAATTTTCAGTAATTCAATACAAAAAGGAAACGGATATATTATATAGAGTTATTACACACAGTGATCTATTTCAAGTGATTATTTCTGTTAATGCTGAGGATTATGGCTTACAGCCAATGAAAACCCAAACGTCACTAAAGGCCCCGTTACAAGCGTCGATTTATTGTGCGATCGCATGTGCGATCGCACCTGCCCCCATCGTTTGTGCGTTACGGGCAATTTATTGCCCGTGTCGCACAAAGTCAGTAACCCCGTCACACGTACTTACCTTCCAAACGACCTCGCTGTGGGTGGCGAACATCCTCTTCCTGAAGGGGGAGGGACGTTCGGCGTCACAGCGACGTCACTCAGTGGCCGCCCAATAGAAGCGGAGGGGCAGAGATGAGCGGGACGTAACATCCCGCCCACCTCCTTCCTTCCTCGTTGCCGGAGGACGCAGGTAAGCTGTTGTTCGTCGTTCCTGGGGTGTCCCACCTTGCGATGTGTGCTGCCTCAGTAACGACGAACAACCTGCATCCAGGAATGCGACCGATATTATGAAAATGAACGATGTGTCAACGAGCAACGATAAGGTGAGTATTGTTGCTTGTTCACAGTCGCTCGTAGCTGTCACACGCTACGATATCTCTAATGATGCCGGATGTGCGTCACGGAATCCGTGACCCCGACGACATATCGTTAGATATATCGTACCGTGTAAGACCCCCTTTACTCAGAAAATTAGAATATTATATAAAACCAACTGAAAAAAAAGTATTTTTAACAGAAATGTTGGCGCCTACTGAAAAGTCTGTACAGTAAATGCAGTCAATACTTGGTTGGGGCTCCTTTGTATGAATTACTACATCAAAGCGGCGTGGCATGGATTCGATCAGCCTGTGGCACTGCTGAGGTGTTATGGAAGCCCAGGTTGCTTTGATAGTAGCCTTCAGCTCGTCTGCATTGTTGGGTCTGGTGTCACTCATCTTCCTCTTGACAATACCACATATAGTCTCTATGGGGTTTAGGTCAGGTGAGGTTGCTGGCCAATCAAGTACAGTGATAATGACTTTTGGGTTTTCATTGGCTATAAGCCATAATCATCAACATTAACAGAAATAAACACTTGAAATACTGTAGATCACTGTTTGTAATGACTATCTAATATGTGCATTTCCATTTCTGTATTGAATTACAGAAATAGAATATCCTCAGAAAGTTAACTTAATTTATTGAGATGTACTTATATCTGAAGTAACGGAGAGAGAGCAGCCATTATCTATCTGAGGCTTAAGTTACCGTCACACTAAACAACTTACCAGCGATCCCAACAACGATACAACCTGATAGGTATCGCTGGTAAGTTGCTAGGAGGTTGCTGGTGAGAGGTCACACAGTCAGGCGGGCTTTGCACACTACGACATCGCAGGTGCGATGTCGGTGGGGTCAAATTGAAAATGACTCACTTCCGGCATCGCATGCGACATCGTAGTGTGTAAAGCCTAGATGATACGATTAACGAGCGCAAAAGCGTCGTAATCGTATCATCGGTGCAGCGTCGGCGTAATCCATAATTACGCTGACGCGACGGTCCGATGTTGTTCCTCGCTCCTGCGGCAGCACACATCGCTGTGTGTGAAGCCACAGGAGCGAGGAACATCTCCTACCGGCGTCACTGCGGCTTCCGTAGGATATGCGGAAGGAAGGAGATGGGCGGGATGTTTACATCCCACTCATCTCCGCCCCTCCGCTCCGATTGGCCGCCTGGCGTGTGACGTCGCTATGACGCCGCACGACCCGCCCCCTTAACAAGGAGGCGGGTCGCCGGCCAGAGCGACGGTCGCAGGACAGGCGAGTCCATGTGAAGCTGCCGTAGCGATAATGTTCGCTACGGCAGCTATCACAAGGATATCGCCGCTGCGACGGGGGCGGGGACTATCGCGCTCGGCATCGCAGCATCGGCCTGCGATGTCGCAGCGTGCAAAGTACCCCTCAGACGCTCCAGCGATCCCACCAGCAACCTGACCTGGCAGGGATCGCTGGAGCATCGCTACACGGGTTGCTAGTGAGCTGTCACCAGCAACCAGTGACCAGCCCCCAGTCAGCAGCGACGCACTGAAGCGATGCTGCGCTTGGTAACTAAGGTAAATATCGGGTAACCAACCCGATATTTACCTTGGTTACCAGCGCACGCAGCTACACGTGCAGAGAGCAGGGAGCAGCGCACACCGCTTAGCGCTGGCTCCTTGCTCTCCTAGTTACAGCACACATAGGGTTAATTACCCGATGTGTGCTGCAGCTACATGTGCATAGAGCAGGGAGCAGCGCACACCGCTTAGCGCTGGCTCCCTGCTCTCCTAGTTACAGCACACATCGGGTTAATTACCCGATGTGTGCTGCAGCTACATGTGCACAGAGCAGGGAGCAGCGCACACCGCTTAGCGCTGGCTCCTTGCTCTCCTAGTTACGGCACACATCGGGTTAATTACCCGATGTGTGCTGCAGCTACATGTGCACAGAGCAGGGAGCAGCGCACACCGCTTAGTGCTGGCTCCTTGCTCTCCTAGTTACAGCACACATCGGGTTAATTACCCGATGTGTACTGCAGCTACATGTGCACAGAGCAGGAGCCGGCACTGACAGTGAGAGCGGCGGAAGCTGGTAACGAAGGTAAATATCGGGTAACCAAGGACAGGGCTTCTTGGTTACCCACTGTTTACCATGGTTATCAGTGTCCGCAGAAGCCGGCTCCTGCTGCCTGCACATTTAGTTGTTGCTCTGTCGCTGTCACACACAGCGATGTGTGCTTCACAGCGGGACAGCGACAACTAAAAAATGTCCCAGGACATTCAGCAACAACCAACGACCTCACAGCAGGGGCCAGGTTGTTGCTGGATGTCACACACAGCAACATCACTAGCAACATCGCTGTTACGTCACAAAAATTGTTCGTTAGCAGCGATGTTGCTAGCGATGTTGCTTAAGGCCCCGTCACACTGAGCAACATCGCTAGCAACATCGCTGCTAACGAACAACTTTTGTGACGTAACAGCGATGTTGCTAGTGATGTTGCTTAGTGTGACATCCAGCAACAACCTGGCCCCTGCTGTGAGGTCGATGGTTGTTGCTGAATGGCCTGGGCCATTTTTTAGTTGTTGCTCTCCCGCTGTGAAGCACACATCGCTGTGTGTGACAGCGTGTTTAGCGTGTGCTCCAGCATGTAAATGACTGGAATTGTCATGCTGATAATGGCATTGTCAGCGCTAAACATATTCGTCGCCATGTCGAAACTATGCAGAAGGGTGCATAGGTCCTTGATCTGAGACCACTCCATCAGGGTGATCTGTCCCACCTCTGCATCTCGGTGGCCCAGGCTATACGTCATGACGTATTGCACAAGGGCTCGACGGTGCTGCCACAGTCGCTGTAACATGTCGAGAGTCGAATTCCAGCGTGTCGGCACATCGCATTTCAGGCGATGAACCGACAGGCCGAAAGACTTCTGGAGCGATGCAAGTCACTCAGCAGCGGTGGTTGAACGGCGGAAGTGAGCAGACAGTTTTTATGCCCTGTTCAGAAGGCCATCTAGGCCGGGATAGTGTGTTAAAAATTGCTGGACAACAAGGTTCAACACGTGAGCCATACAAGGCACCTGTGTCACCTTGCCCAGGTGAAGGGCCGCACCCAGGTTTGCAGCATTGTCGCACACGGCCTTACCAGGCTGCAGGTCGAGTGGAGACAACCATTTATTAAACTCAGTCTCCAGAGCTGCCCACAACTCAGCCGCTGTGTGACTCTTATTTCCAAGACATTTCAAACTAAAGACCGCCTGATGCCGTTGCGCTCTGCTGCCAGCATAGTAATGAGGGGTGCGTGATTCCTTCTGCGCAGTTAGAACGCTGGTGGCCAGACCAGGCAGGCTTGGGGCAGAGGTGGAGGACCCAAACGAGGTGGAGGAGGCAGAAGCAGTGGCGTAACTTGGACAGACAGAGGATTGACACACAAGTCGTGGGGATGGCAAGACTTGTGCAGCAGACCCTTCACCATCTATCAGCATAGTTACCCAGTGCCCAGTCAGCGACATGTAACGTCCCTGTCCATGCTTACTGGTCCAAGTATCGGTGGTGAAATGCACCCATTCACACACAAAGTTTCTCAAGGAAGTGGTGATGTTGTGTGCGACATGCTGGTGTAGCGCAGGCACACCTTTCTTAGAGAAGTAGTGGCGACTGGGCATCTGGTACTGGGGCACAGCGACAGACATAAGAGACAGACAGGCGTAGACATGATGTTGCCTTCATCCAACGTTGGTGCTATCGATGTCTGAGAGAGCTGTACACGCACTTGTTTCCCCTTCCAAACCAAGAGACGATGTACCAAGCAAACTGCCTGTTGCGGTTACAGTGGTGGAAGTTGTGCGTGGAAAACCAGGTGTGACAGCTGTCCCCACAGTCCTAGAAGATGAAGAGCGCGCGGATGCACTGGAAGGGGCAGGCGGTGGATGGTTCGCTCCGCTAGGCCGCATTGCAGCACGGTGAGCTTCCCACTGGGACATATGATATTTATTCATGTGACGATTCATGGAAGAAGTTGTCAAACTGCTGAGGTTTTGCCCTCTACTAACAGAATCACGACAAATTTTACAGATCACATAATTTGGGCGATCTTTTGCTATGTGAAAAAAGGACCAGGCTAGGCAAGGCTTAGAGGGCATGCAACCTGCTGATCCACCCCGACTAGTGCTCAGAGGCAGAGTAGTGGCTGATGATGCAGTTGTAGACGTGCTACCAGTACTCCGACTCTGTCCAGGAAGGCGCAAGGTAACTTCGTCGTCAGTTGCATCCTCCTCCACCGCCTCTGTTGACCTCCTCGAGTGCCTGACTGTGGGTTGACAGTAGGCGGGATCTAGAACTTCCTCATCAATTGTTGTGTTTGCACTCCCCTCACCCTCAGACCGAGCCTCTTCTTGCCCTGACCGAATATTTAAGTTGTCATCCCAATTTGGTATCTGCGTCTCATCGTCATCAGTATATTCCTCATTGTCTATAACAACAGGTGTTACAGTTTGTGAATAAGGGTCAACATTATGCACAGAAACTTGGTCCTCATGGCCTCAATCAGAGTCACAAAGGTTCTGGGCATCACTGCAGACCATTTCATGTTCTGTACTCACTGTAGCTTGGGAGCAGACTTCTGATTCCCAGGCTATAGTGTGACTGAACAGCTTTGCAGACTCAGCCATCTCAGTTCCACCATACTGTGTAGGGCGGATGGAGACTTCAGAGCTAGGAGAAAGCAAGTGTGATTGGGATATGACAACTCAGAGGACTGGTTTTTTTTGGATGCGGTAGTTGAGGTGGCGGAGAGGGCCCTTGTTGGACCACTTGAGATCCATTCAAGCGTTTTCTTTTTTTGGCCATCATCTACCTTTGTTCCAGTTGTTCGTGTCCGTAAAAAAGGGAGCACATCGGATTGTCCACGGTAAGTAGTAGACATCTTACTTTTGCTGGAAGATGGTATATCTTCAGCAGATGTTAATGGAGCTTTGCCACCTTCCCCACGGACAAACCCTTTTTTTCCTTTTCCAACACGCCTCTTACCCTTTCCACCAGCATCTGTCATTTTGCCACTCATTTTGATTGCGACAAGATTGTGCACTTAAAATGTGGTAGTAAAAATTGAGAGGTGGTGTAGATTGCAGCGGTGGTCTATCTTTATTAACAGCAGAATAAACAATAACTATCCCTGACAATGCAACTACGGCCCTTAAACTGGCAGCATAGTTTGCTATTAGAATGGCTTAGTAACAATGAGCTTGAGTGTGCAATGCAGTGGTGCTGCAAATAGCTTTGCACCAGTGGGACAATAATGGAAGTCCAACAGCCACTTTTAGGATGCCACTAAGTTTACTCAGTGTTTGCTAGTATAATGGCTTAGTAACAATGAGTTTGAGTGTGCAATGCAGTGGTGCTGCAGATTTGCACCAGTGGGGCACTAATGGAAGTCCAACAGCCACTTTTAGAATGCCACTAAGTTTCCTCAGTGTTTGCTAGTATAATGGCTTAGTAACAATGAGCTTGAGTGTGCAAAGGGCAGGAGGGTACAGTGGCAGGGTTTTGGGTCAGTGTACAGGAAAGGAAGCCTCACTTTCTATCCCTCCTAATGGGGAAATGCAGCGAGGAAGTCCCTGAGCTTAGCTACACAGACGCTGTTATCTCCTGTAGCTGTTAAAATCTGTTTCCACGGACCTGACTGTCACCTATGGCTCTGAGTCTGCTGTTATTCGCCCTTACAAGGGCTAATAGAAACTTCTATCCCTATTCTGTATAGCGCTGTGTGTAGAGCGTACACAGCAGTATCGGAGACAGGAGCTACGCCAGCGGTGACTGACACCCAGACGCAGAAGAGATAATGGCGTCCGGACGGGCAGATGCCTGTATTTATAATGCAGGGACATGTGACATGGACATCCTATCACACATGCCGTTGCTTCTCTGGCTAAAAGTCCACTTAGCTGTGTGTGTGTCTGGGATTGGCTGACATGCTGGCCCGCCCCACTACACGCGCGCGCTTAGGGAAGGAAGACAAGGAAAAAAAAAAAAAATGGCGATCGCCATTATCCCAGTAGCAGTGATCTGAATGTGCTGTTCCCACACACTATACGCTGAAATGTCATAATAGTGTGAGTCACAGAGTGACTTACACTATTACAGCGGAAAGCCAGCTAGGAATTAGCTTGTCGTTTTGCTGCTAGAACCGTTCTCGAACGTAACTAGAACTATCGAGCTTTAGAAAAAAGGTCGAGTTCTAGTTCGATCTAGAACAGCCCCCAAAATCACTCGAGCCGCGAACTGGAGAACCTCGGACCGCGAACCGCGCTCAACTCTAGTCCTGGTACTTACCTGCACGCAACATCCAAATCTTCACAAAATCTCCTTCTCTCCTCTCCCCACAATCATGTACAGGATTTTTCCCGTGCCTCCCCCATACTCTGGAACGCTCTACCCCAAAATATTAGGTCTCACCTACCATGAAAACCTTGAAAATGAACCTGAAGGCCCACTTCTTCTGACAAGCCTACAAACTGCAGTAACCCTCATTCCACTATATCGCTACACGACCATCTCCACCCTCATCTACTGTATCCTCACCCATCCTCTGTAGACTGTTATCCCTCGCGGGCAGGGTCCTCTCTCCTCCTGTACCTGTGTGTGCTCTGTATTGTTCATGATTATTATACTTGTCCATGTATGCCCCTTTTCACATGTAAAGCGCCATGCAATAAATGGCACAATAATAATAAATAATAATCTCCACATACCTCCTCCTGCAGAGCCGCACACTAGATATATGGCTGCTCTGTGCTTACAGGACCTGTGATGATGTCACATGGAGGGGAGGAGTCAGGGGTCACATGATCAGCTCCTCAGTGTATGCAGGACTCTGCTGTGCTGGTTGTCATGGTGCTGGATGAGGGGAAGGTTATGTGTGGGGTCAGGAGGGGTTTACAGTGTGGATGGAGCAGAGCCGAGTGTGTACGAGGTGTACGGAGCAGAGCCGTGTGTGTATGAGGTGTACGGAGCAGAGCTGTGTGTGTACGAGGTGTACGGAGCGGAGCCGTGTGTGTACGAGGTGTACGGAGCGGAGCCGTGTGTGTACGAGGTGTACGGAGCAGAGCTGTGTGTGTACGGAGCAGAGCAGTGTGTGTATGAGGTGTACGGAACAGAGACGTCTGTGTACGATGTGTACGGAGCAGAGCCGTGTGTGTACGAGGTGTACGGAGCAGAGCCGTGTGTGTACGAGGTGTACGGAGCAGAGCCGTCTGTGTACGATGTGTACGGAGCAGAGCCGTGTGTGTACGATGTGTACGGAGCAGAGCCGTGTGTGTACGATGTGTACGGAGCAGAGCCGTGTGTGTACGATGTGTACGGAGCAGAGCCGTGTGTGTACGAGGTGTACGGAGCAGAGCCGTGTGTGTACGAGGTGTACGGAGCAGAGCCGTGTGTGTACGAGGTGTATGGAGCAGAGCCGTGTGTGTACGAGGTGTACGGAGCAGAGCCGTGTGTGTACAAGGTTTACGGAGCAGAGCCGTGTGTGTACGAGGTGTACGGAGCAGAGCCGTGTGTGTACGAGGTGCACGGAGCGGAGCCGTGTGTGTACGAGGTGCACGGAGCGGAGCCGCGTGTGTACGAGGTGTACGGAGCGGAGCCGTGTGTGTACGAGGTGTACGGAGCAGAGCCGTGTGTGTACGAGGTGTATGGAGCAGAGCCGTGTGTGTACGAGGTGTACGGAGCAGAGCCGTGTGTGTACAAGGTTTACGGAGCAGAGCCGTGTGTGTACGACGTGTACGGAGCAGAGCCGTGTGTGTACGAGGTGTACGGAGCAGAGCCGTGTGTACGAGGTGCACGGAGCGGAGCCGTGTGTGTACGAGGTGCACGGAGCGGAGCCGCGTGTGTACGAGGTGTACGGAGTAGAGCCGTGTGTGTACGAAGTGTATGTAGCAGAGCTGTGTGTGTATGGAGCAGAGCCGTGTGTGTGTACGAGGTGTATGGAGCGGAGCTGTGTGTGTACGAAGTGTACGTAGCATAGCTGTGTGTGTATGAAGTGTACGGAGCGGAGCCGTGTGTGTACGAGGTGTACGGAGCGGAGCTGTGTGTGTATGAAGTGTACGGAGCGGAGCCGTGTGTGTACGAGGTGTACGGAGCGGAGCCGTGTGTGTACGAGGTGTACGGAGCAGAGCCGTGTGTGTACGAGGTGTACGGAGCAGAGCCGTGTGTGTACGAGGTGTACGTAGCATAGCTGTGTGTGTATGAAGTGTACGGAGCAGAGCCGTGTGTGTACGAGGTGTACGGAGCAGAGCCGTGTGTGTACGAGGTGTACGTAGCATAGCTGTGTGTGTATGAAGTGTACGGAGCGGAGCCGTGTGTGTACGAGGTGTACGTAGCATAGCTGTGTGTGTATGAAGTGTACGGAGCAGAGCCGTGTGTGTACGAGGTGCACGGAGCGGAGCCGTGTGTGTACGAGGTGCACGGAGCGGAGCCGCGTGTGTACGAGGTGTACGGAGTAGAGCCGTGTGTGTACGAAGTGTATGTAGCAGAGCTGTGTGTGTATGGAGCAGAGCCGTGTGTGTGTACGAGGTGTATGGAGCGGAGCTGTGTGTGTACGAAGTTTACGTAGCATAGCTGTGTGTGTATGAAGTGTACGGAGCGGAGCCGTGTGTGTACGAGGTGTACGGAGCGGAGCTGTGTGTGTATGAAGTGTACGGAGCGGAGCCGTGTGTGTACGAGGTGTACGGAGCGGAGCCGTGTGTGTACGAGGTGTACGGAGCAGAGCCGTGTGTGTACGAGGTGTACGGAGCAGAGCCGTGTGTGTACGAGGTGTACGTAGCATAGCTGTGTGTGTATGAAGTGTACGGAGCAGAGCCGTGTGTGTACGAGGTGTACGGAGCAGAGCCGTGTGTGTACGAGGTGTACGGAGCATAGCTGTGTATGTATGAAGTGTACGGAGCGGAGCCGTGTGTGTACGAGGTGTATGGAGTGTAGCCGTGTACATTCGACTTTTACCAAGCAAAGACGCGTGTGTTTGACTTGTGCGGAGCAGAGCCGTGTGTGTACGATGTTTACCAAGCATAAACAAACATAAAACAGTGTTTTTAGTGATAAAAAAAAAATTGAGACATTTTGGACCTTTGTATTTTTTTTTTTAGCAAATTCTATTAGTTTAAAAAAGAAAAAAAAAGACTAAAGGCTGCTTTACACGGTACGACCGATTGTGCAATTTCACAATCGATCGTACCCGCCCCCGTCCTTTTTGCGTCACGGGCAAATCGCTGCCCGTGTCGCACAAAGTCGGTTACCCCCGTCACACATACTTACCTCTCGTGCGACCTCGCTGTGGGCGGCGAACGTCCACTTCCTGGAGTGGGAGGGACGTTCGGCGTCACAGCGACGTCACACGGCCGCCGGCCAATGGAAGTGGAGGGGCGGAGATGAGCGGGACGTAAATATCCCGCCCACCTCCTTCCTTCACATAGCCGGCGGCGGCCACGTGACGCAGGTGAGCTGCTGTTCATCGTTCCCGAGGTGTCACACGGAGCGACGTGTGCTACCCCGGAAACGATGAACTACTAAATTAAACGATATTATGGAACCTAGCGAGCAGTACCCGACTCACGATTTGTGAGCGATACTGCGTCGCTAGGAGGTGTCACACAGGCCGGCATCGCCAGCGATGCCGGATGTGCGTCAGAAAAACCGTGACCCCGACGATCTATCGCACGATAGATTGTCTGGTGTAAAGCAGCCTTTAGGGTCCTGTTACACGTTCCAGCGATACAACGGACAACGATACGACCTGGTCAGGATCGCTGATACGTCGCTAGTTAGCTGGCAAACAGGCAGATCTAATTAACGACGCAGCAACGATACGGCGAGCCGTATAACGGCCTCGGCGGTTATTGACATCAACAAACACAGCAGCTATTCTGATGACTCAGACCACGATAGAGGCATAGTGTTTCCACCCAGTCGTTGTTATGACGTCAAACACAGCGATTCATGCTACCCAGTGGGACACCAGCAATAAAAAAATGAACCAGGACGTTCAGGTATGATCGGCGATATCACAGCGGCTGGCCCGTCACTGCTATATGTCACACATAGTGAGATTGCTAGCGAGGTCGCTGTTGCGTCACAAAACCTGTGACGTTTCAGCGATGAAGCTAACGACATTTCTATGTGTAACGGGGGCTTTAGTCTTAGTAAAGGTCTTCAGTTTTTCACTTGTCTGATTGTTGGTTTAATACTTTGCAACAGATATGTATTGCAGATTACTAGATCATTCAATAGACCCTGCTTAAGGATATTGTGGGGGGGACATGGCAACTGTTGGCACTGTACAATCATGTGGTGCCGATGAGGTTTAACAGGGCGCTGCCTCCCCCAAATAGCCAACTAGCTGTTGCTGTTTGTATTAACCATGGAATCTAATGTATTTCATGGCCAATATCGGTACTATTGCTGATCAAAACAGGGTGTCGGCTATAACATAACTGACATCTGCTGATGATGAAGGTGGCAAAATCATTATCCCATACAAGTACAGTATGAAAGTACGAAATAAGGCGTTCATGAAACATGGTCCAAATATGGACCATGGTGTCCAGACCAGAAGTGGGTCTCCTGACCTAAACTCAGTTGCCTCATATATGTCATTTAGGTTGTTGATTTTAGGTCAATAGTCCAGATAGCAGTGTGGAAGTGAGGAGTACTTTTACGGTGTTTCACAGATGACTGAATTCAGCCTTTGGTTTATGGAGCCTGAGGATTATGATAGTCATACATGTCACCCAGCTGTCCCATTCCATTTGCACACCCCCTGAACTGCAGCCAGAAGAAATCATCCTGCTCTGCCTCCAGGGTCAAATGGTGAGGTGACAAATCCAATCAAAACAGTTCCTGAGCTCAAGCAAGACCCCCTGCTGACCTGAGCATTCAGCAGGATATGGCTAAGTTCACACACTGCGTTTTTTTGACGCTACGTTTTTGTGCGTTTTTGTCACAAAAACGCACCCGCGGCAAAAAAAGGCGGCAAAAACGCATGCATTTTTACCACGATTTGGTGCATTTTTTGCTGCGTTTTTGCTCACTGCGTTTTTATGCTTTTTTTTATCAGTGAACATTGCCATTAAAGATTGTTGGAAGAAAAAAAAAAAAAAAAAGGTCTGATGTCATTTCCTTCTTCAATATGTTCTTCATTCTCCACTAGTGTATGCAGGAGAGCAGACAGCTGCAGAACTACAAGGCTCAGCATGCTCCATCCAGGACTGTATGCTGGAGGGAGAGTCAGGGGGAGCAGACCTACAAGGCTCAGCATAGTGGATGCAGGAGAGCAGACAGCAGCTGCAGAACTACAAGGCTCAGCATCCTCCATCCAATAGTGTATGCAGGAGAGCAGACAGCTGCCGAACTACAAGGCTCAGCATCCTCCTTCCAGGACTGTATGCAGGATTTCTTTGCCCCCAAAAAATTACGTGGGCTTCGCCATATTTTTGTATGCTTGCCGGGTACAGCAGGCAGGTACGGGCTGCCCCCAACCCCCAGCTGCCTATGTGTACCTGGCTGGGAACCAAAAATATAGGGAAGCTCTTTTTTTTTTTTTTTTATTTCATGAATTTCATGAAATAATGAAAAAAAAAATGATGTGGGCTTCGCCCAATTTTTTAGTCCAGCCAGGTACAACTAGGCAGCTGGGGATTGGAATCCGAATACAGGGTGCCCAAGCTTTCTGGGCACCCCCGCTGCGAATTGCAGTCCTCAGCTGCCCCAGAAAATGGCACTTTCATAGAAGCGCCATTTTCTGGCGCTGTATCCAACTCTTCCAGCTGCCCTGGTGACGGGAGGCTTGCTGGGTAATAATGGCGTTAGGGCTAGCTGTGTATTATCAGCTTGCCCTAAGCCAGAAATTCATGGGGTCACGCCAATATTAGACATGGCCACCATGAATTTCTAGTAAAGATGAAAAAAAAAACAAAAAAAACAGAAAAATATTTTTATTAGAAATAAAACACAACACAATTAGTGACTCCATCTTTATTGAAATAAAGAACCCCCCTGGGTCAAGGGTCCCACGACGTCCAATCCAGATCCAATATCATCTGATCGGTTTGCTGGAAGGCAAAGCGATCAGATGATGTGTCAGGTTCAAGGCCTGAATCACATGACACATCAGCTGATTGTATACTTCAGGCTTTTATACAATCAGCTGATGCATCAGTGCAAAAAAAAAAACTACACACGTCTGTGCAGCGTCGGACTGGCTACCGAAGGAAACTCCAGTAATGCCAGGCCTGGATTCAGGTAACTGCACTACACTCCGGAGTTCTCACCTGAGCTCCGGCGTGCAACCTGGACATTACAGCGAGCGCCGAGTGATTGATTCCCCAGCACTTGCGGTTCAGTTCATGTCAGCTGAAGACATCCCAGGCTAATCTCCGGTGCTCTCACCTGAACTCTGGAGATCACCCCGGCCTGTCTGCAGCTGTCATTAACTGACTGCAAGCGCCGGGGAATCAGTCACTCGGCGCTCGCTGTACAATCTAGGCTGATGCATCAGTGCAAAGAAAAAAAACTACACACGTCCATGCTGACTCCCGTTCGACCACTGCAGGAGCTGCCGGTAATCAGTGATGAAGTCTCCTGATGGCATCAGCTGATAGCCGGCCGGGTGGTAAAATCACCGTCACCGCGAGACTTACGATCAGCTGATGCGTCAGGTGACCCCATCAGGTGATCACCGCCAGGTCCTGCAGCTATCGTACATGCCTGGGAGCCGGCACACAGCCGGAGCAGGGGTGGCGGTACCGGGAGAGGAGCTGGGAGCATGGCACCGGGAGTCTGCAGACAGGTGAGTATGAGATTTTTCTACTGTTCACTTTTGATTTAGCAGCTGCTTCCACGTCCTGCACGGGAGCGGACATGGCACCGGGCGGGAAATGGAAGCAGTGGTGGCGGTACCGGGAGGATTCACGCTTCTGTGTTTACTGACAGAAGGAATCCTCTTCCTGTACATGTCACTTTACTACCCACCCCTTGCGTTTATAGCTACGTTTTTAGTAATAAAAACGCACTAAAACGCAGATATATTTGCAGTTTGTGGTTTTCATTGCGTTTTAGAACATCTCATTGAACTCAATGGGTGGAAAACGCAGTGAAAAACGCAAAAATAATTGACATGCTGCGTTTTTGTGGTGCCCACAAAAATGCAGCTAAAAAAAACGTGTGCAGACAGCAAAAATGAAAACTCAGACTTTGCTGGGGAAGCAAATTCATGCAGTTTTCTGAGCAAAAACGCACCCAAAAAACGCGCAAAAACGCCGCGAAAAACGCATTGTGTGAACTTACCCTATATGCAGCATTTACAAGTTTTACAACCGATCTTCTAAGACAGTCTCCAGACTTTGAGGTGCCAATGTAAGAGTTACAATATTGGGGAGTGCGTCGCTCCCACAAATAAGGCAAGCATATTTACAGATTCCTGACAGCAAGACGCACGTCACACATATTTGCGCTAAATTATGAGATGTGTATAGCAGTTGATAATTAATAACTGGCCATAGGAAGACCATAGGCACCTCGAGTTTTACTATCTATGCATAGATAAAATCCTGAGGGGAAATATAATGGTCATATCTTCCGTATGAGATGGTCAGGGGCGGAGGATATGGGGAAAACTGAAAATCCATATTTACCTGGAATCTATATTGCCAAATCTTAGGTCACTAGCTGGGAGGAGACATGAAATGTGCAGGGATTCATCAACTGTGCGAACATCTTTTGGGTGTTCTTCTCTGAGAGGTCACGTGTGACACGCCTGTGGAGTTCAAGGAACTCGTGGCTCCACAGTGCTTCCCCTGTGCAAGCCAACCAGAGGTACATTTATAAGGAATAAGATAAGTGATCCATCCGTGTATCTGTTTGTAACTATGTCTTATCTGTAACTGTACGTCTGACATATATCATCTGTAAATTCCATCTTGTATATAGTGTATTATCACCTTAAGTTGATTAAATATAAAGTTTAATCCTGGGCTGTTGCTTTTATCTCGATTCCAGAATACCATGTCCATGAGTTTGGCTTAGTTTTACACGCTACCTGGGCTGGTTTCTGGCCCAATATAGTTCTGTCAATGGATCAGGTCTATATCTAACGAGAAACTGATGGCAGTCTACCGCACTGTACTGGATCGGCAGAATTATATTCCACTGGGGCTAGTGGAAAGTTCCTGTCGGATTTGTAGGAAAACTGGGTGTCGTGTCGGAGGTTGCATGACCTGCTTGATTCCTCTTCCTGTACCCGCGGGGGGCAGGAGGTGTCAGTGCTGCATTGTGCCAAGCGGACCTTAAGTACCTCTTGGGGCTCGGAATGTCACTTGTTGGCGGAAGTCATTAGGTTGTATCGTGTGGCTCCAATGTATTAGAGACGTCAGAGTAGGGCTGTGAAGTGCGGTTTCACCACAGATTGACAGGGTCACGACCAAGCGGAGAGACGTCCGAGTGACTTCCCCGGCCCAGTTTGTGACAGTCCCCTTCCCACATCCGTTTTAACACTTCCCGGAGACATGTTGACATAGATCATCATTAAAATCTATGGTGATCGACACACCTCTGTGTTTTCATATGTACTGTGTGTTCATGTGAGCAACAAAGAAACCTCACCTTATTTAAAAACTGTGTAGCATCTCTTCTTTGGTAACTCCTTCTGGTCTAAGCCATTTAAGAAAGGCTCTGGCAAGCTTACCAAATGACCTTGCATACCAACAAGCTTTTGTAAGAAAAGATCTGCTCTACTACTGTAGACATTTTTTATTTGATTTATGTTGTGCTGGTTTTTCTGGCTCAATCACCTTTTTTTACTGCTTTAAAGGAACTTTCATTATGAAAGAGATGTACTGTAGCCCTTTATTTCAGGAATAATCAGAATCATCAGACAAAACTTCTCCTTCAAATAAAAGCAAAATATCTGAGTCAATAGAAAAGTCAGAAAGCGGACCCAAATGTTTATTACCGTTAGTTTTTTTTATAAAAAAAAAAAAAAAGTCAGCTCAACGTAGTTAGCCTGTCAGGAGTGAGTCACAGAGTCCGCCCGGAGACGTCCTAGCCAGAGCAGAAAATTTAACTTCCAACTATTTAGCATATAATTAGTTATGCACATTATTATCATGTCACTCCATTGTTATTATTTTGCTCCTCGTGGTGGAAATTAGACATAATAATAATAATATTTATTAATTTATATAGCGCTGTTAATTCCACAGCACTTTACATACATTGGCAACACTGTCCCCATTGGGGCTAACAATCTAAAGTCCCTATCAGTATGTTTTTGGAGTGTGGGAGGAAACCGGAGTACCCGCAGGTAATCAACGCAAACACGGGGAGAGCATACAAACTCCTTGCAGATGTTGTCCTAGGTGGCACTTGAACCCAGGACCTCAGCGCTGCAAGACTGCAGTGCTAACCAGTGAGCCACCGTGCCTACCGGTAATTCGGTTTCCAGTAGTCCCTCAGGACAGCACACTAGGAGGTAATCTCCCTTGATCTATACAGGGACAAGATCACAGAGGGGTTAAAAGGCCGCTCCCACCTCCACCCTCCAGTACTTTCTTAAAGTACAGCAGAAAGATGGATGCAAACGGTCTACACTAACCAATAGAAACTCATCTGCAAGATAAAACATAAGGGAAGAGAAATAAGGGTGCTGTCCTGAAGAACTACTGGAAACCAAAATTATCGGTAGTACTAACTCCTTATTTCCATCACTTCTCTCCAGACAGCACACCAGGAGCAATAAAAAAAAATAGCACAGGCTGGGTACAAAAGCTCTAAAAACCAAACTACCGGGCAAGAACTAGGTTAGACATTAATCGATCTGTAAGATCGGAAAATATGGACGTCAGAAACCCTATGAAGTGCGTCTCAAGATTCCCCATGGAGGAATAATATGCCTGGTTTTAGATCCATAACACCTCGGAACAGGAAAGCTCTGATAAAATAGATTAGAAGGACCAAATCTTTGATTAAATACCTTTGTCTAATTGGAAAAAAGGGGGGTGGCTCACGATGAAAATGATCCAAGAATCATATAATCAGCCCCAGGGGAAAAAATTCTATTCAACGCAAATAAAAAGGTACTTAATAAAATCAGCACATTATCATTATACTAAAAGGCAGTAGCCAACTATACAAGAAATGCAAAAATAAAGCACCATAGTGAGTGCCGGATTTTAGTTATATATACAGTGTAATATATATATATATATATACAGTTAGGTCCAGAAATATTTGGACAGTGACACAATTTTCGCGAGTTGGGCTCTGCATGCCACCACATTGGATTTGAAATGAAACCTCTACAACAGAATTCAAGTGCAGATTGTAACGTTTAATTTGAAGGTTTGAACAAAAATATCTCATAGAAATTGTAGGAATTGTACACATTTCTTTACAAACACTCCACATTTTAGGAGGTCAAAAGTAATTGGACAAATAAACCAAACCCAAACAAAATATTTTTATTTTCAATATTTTGTTGCGAATCCTTTGGAGGCAATCACTGCCTTAAGTCTGGAACCCATGGACATCACCAAACGCTGGGTTTCCTCCTTCTTAATGCTTTACCAAGCCTTTACAGCCGCAGCCTTCAGGTCTTGCTTGTTTGTAGGTCTTTCCGTCTTAAGTCTGGATTTGAGCAAGTGAAATGCATGCTCAATTGGGTTAAGATCTGGTGATTGACTTGGCCATTGCAGAATGTTCCACTTTTTTGCACTCATGAACTCCTGGGTAGCTTTGGCTGTATGTTTGGAGTCATTGTCCATCTGTACTATGAAGCGCCGTCCGATCAACTTTGCGGCATTTGGCTGAATCTGGGCTGAAAGTATATCCCGGTACACTTCAGAATTCATCCGGCTACTCTTGTCTGCTGTTATGTCATCAATAAACACAAGTGACCCAGTGCCATTGAAAGCCATGCATGCCCATGCCATCACGTTGCCTCCACCATGTTTTACAGAGGATGTGGTGTGCCTTGGATCATGTGCCGTTCCCTTTCTTCTCCAAACTTTTTTCTTCCCATCATTCTGGTACAGGTTGATCTTGGTCTCATCTGTCCATAGAATACTTTTCCAGAACTGAGCTGGCTTCATGAGGTGTTTTTCAGCAAATTTAACTCTGGCCTGTCTATTTTTGGAATTGATGAATGGTTTGCATCTAGATGTGAACCCTTTGTATTTACTTTCATGGAGTCTTCTCTTTACTGTTGACTTAGAGACAGATACACCTACTTCACTGAGAGTGTTCTGGACTTCAGTTGATGTTGTGAACGGGTTCTTCTTCACCAAAGAAAGTATGCGGCAATCATCCACCACTGTTGTCATCCGTGGACGCCCAGGCCTTTTTGAGTTCCCAAGCTCACCAGTCAATTCCTTTTTTCTCAGAATGTACCCGACTGTTGATTTTGCTACTCCAAGCATGTCTGCTATCTCTCTGATGGATTTTTTCTTTTTTTTCAGCCTCAGGATGTTCTGCTTCACCTCAATTGAGAGTTCCTTAGACCGCATGTTGTCTGGTCACAGCAACAGCTTCCAAATGCAAAACCACACACCTGTAATCAACCCCAGACCTTTTAACTACTTCATTGATTACAGGTTAACGAGGGAGACGCCTTCAGAGTTAATTGCAGCCCTTAGAGTCCCTTGTCCAATTACTTTTGGTCCCTTGAAAAAGAGGAGGCTTTGCATTACAGAGCTATGATTCTTAAACCCTTTCTCCGATTTGGATGTGAAAACTCTCATATTGCAGCTGGGAGTGTGCACTTTCAGCCCATATTATATATATAATTGTATTTCTGAACATGTTTTTGTAAACAGCTAAAATAACAAAACTTGTGTCACTGTCCAAATATTTCTGGACCTAACTGTATATATATATATATATATATATATATATTATATATATATATATATAAAATGTCCCCTAGAGGATGACTATGGGCCATATCAATAAGCTTACGCCAGTATACTTTAGGGACCAGTTCAACAATCTTCAGGTCTTTCTTGATGATTCTATACAAGATCATTATGCATAGCAAAGTGGGTAACTTTTTGATCCACGTCTGGAAACCACCATTAAGGATGACCACATTCTGCCTTGTATATCTAAGAGTGTCGTCTTTCAATTGTGACGTACCAAACTTTTCTTGTGTTTCCTCTATCAGGTATCACTAGGAAAGAAGGGAAAAATTTGTCTTCAACAGCTAACACCTGCAGAGGAGAATCCTCACACTCTTCCATGTACATTACACTAACACTAGCTTCCTGAGAAGTCTCCTGGTTTCCTTCAGCTTCTGTACCTTTCCCCCACAGCTTCCAAAACAAGAAAAAAAAATACGGCTTCAAATTAACGCTGTGCATAAGGACTTTTACCACCCCCACTCCATAATCTACATCCCATGTGAAGTCTCTATTTTTGCGACAGCCACAGGATATGTTCTGGTGTCACCAAGGATGCATACTACACTTATGAGCCTGTCAGGTATATGACCTCTGGTTATGAGGCAGTCCTGTACTAGTGTCACAAGACTACCAAATTCTAGCAGGAATGTGACAAGGCAGCCATTCAACCTTATTTTACACACTTGCTGCGCAGGCTCTAGTCCAGATGTGGCCACATAGGAAGGGGCTACAATCAAGGACTGGTGCCAGCTGGTGTCATATTCCATAGCCTCTGGGGCTAATGTGCACAAGGTCATTACACTGGCGCAGTCCATTTTTTTTCTAAACATAGAGTCCCTATTCAAGCCAGCATTTTGTGAGCACCTTCCAAAGCCCCATTTGGTGGGACATCACTTACTAAGAGTTGGTCGACATCTATGGGTGGGCTACAGATGAATGGGTGGGTGGGAGCGTCCTGGAAATTTCTCTCTGTGGCAACAAATTTCTCCATCAACTCCACTAGATGATCTGCACTCTAAAGCTGGGTTCACACATAGCGACAACGACGTCACTGTTACGTCACCATTTTCTGTGACGCAACAGCGACCTTGTATGTCGCTGTTATGATCACTGCTTAGCTGTCAAACACAGCGACGCAGCAGCGATCATAACGTCGCTACATGTGCAGAGAGCAGGGAGCTGCGCACACTGCTTAGCGCTGGCTCCCTGCTCTCCTAGCTACAGTACACATCGGGTTAATTACCCGATGTGTACTGCAGCTACATGTGCAGAGAGCAGAGAGCCGCGCACACTGCTTAGCGCTGGCTCCCTGCACTCCTAGCTACAGTACACATCGGGTTAATTACCCGATGTGTACTGCAGCTACATGTGCAGAGAGCAGGGAGCCGGCACTGGCAGCGAGAGCGGCGGAGGCTGGTAACGAAGGTAAATATCGGGTAACCACCTTGGTTACCCGATGTATACCCTGGTTACAGCTTACCGCAGCTGCCAGATGCCGGCTCCTGCTCTCTGCTCGCTTCAGTTCGTCGCTCTCTCGCTGTCACACACAGCGATCTGTGCGTCACAGCGGGAGAGCAACAATAAAAAAAACGAACCGGCGCTGTGTGTAACGAGCAGCGATCTCACAGCAGGGGCCAGATCGCTGCTCAGTGTCACACACAGCAAGATCGCTAATGAGGTCACTGCTGCGTTACAAAAACCGTGACTCAGCAGCGATCTCAGCAGCGATCTTGCTGTGTGTGAAGCACCCCTAAGGGTTGCCATGGCCAACCCATCACTGTAGTTTAGTGGGAAGGACTCTGGAAAAAAGGTCAACAACTTCCCTTTCAACAATCTATGCTGGCATGCAGACATCCTATTCCAGCCACTTCTTTACTAGATGGAACAGGTCGAACATTTGGGACTGGGGAAATCTATGAAACCAATACCCCCAGACCCGGACCCTTCTGGCTCACACAATGGCCATAACCCAAAGGTGAGCAAGAATCTCACCTCTTAGTTTAGCATAGTCCTGCAAATTTTGCTCACTAAGACCAAGCTAAGCTTTTTGAGACTCTTCTACCAGGTAGGGAGCAGGTAACCAGTCTTCTATGTGAAAGATTTACATTTGGCTGCCCATTCAAAGAAAGTGAGGTAAGTCTCCACATCATCATCTAGAGTGATTTTTTGCAGGGAGCGTTATACCCTCAACCTAAACACCCCACTACACAGCCCCCCCTCCCCCCCTGGTTGCTGTTGTCTCCGAGCATGCCATAACCACTTCTTTCATCAAAGCCATCTGCTCCAGCATTGGGCGGGTGGTTTTATCCTGTAACTGGCACTGATGCTCAAAGGCTCGCTCCTGGGCCTGGACCAAAGTTTTGACGACTTTCTCCATAGTGTGGGCCTGTGACTTTATAATATACAGTGCCTTGCGAAAGTATTCGGCACCCTAGAATTTTTCAACCTTTTCCCACATTTCAGGCTTCAAATATAAAGATAAAAAAAATTAAATTTTATGGTGAAGAATCAAATACAAGTGAGACACAATTGTGAAGTTGAACGAAATGTATTGCTTATTTTAAACTTATAAAAAAAAAAATAAAAAACTGAAAATTGGGGCGTGCAATATTATTCATCCCCTTTACTTTCAGTGCAGCAAACTAACTCCAGAAGTTCATTGAGGATCTCTGAATGATCCAATGTTGTCCTAAATGACTGATGATGATGATAAATATAATCCACCTGTGTGTATTCAAGCCTCCGTATAAATGCACCTGCTCTGTGATAGGCTCAGTGTTTTATTTAAAGCACAGATAGCATCATAAAGACCAAGGAACACAACTAGGGTCTACTAGGCATTGCTCCCACCTAGCCAGAATCCTACTCCACACTGATGAGGGGCAATACCCCGAAACAGCTGTCTGTGGATGGATACCTGGCCTTGGTATTTCCTTTGTCATATCTTTAAACTTGTCAAAAAGTTGGATATTGACTAAAAGGGCCACTTAATATGGTGGTTATTGTGGTCTCCTAAAAAAAGCCACTCCTTGGCTGGGTCCTTCCCAGAAGAATATCTGACTATTTTCTGTAAGGAGACTCCTAACAGAGGCTCCACTGACCTTTTTTGATTTGTATACAATAAACAGTAGATATATACTGTACATTATATATTATATACACATACATACACATATATACACACACTATAGAGGACTTTCCAGTCTGTATCCTCTTCAGGTCTTGCTGACTCCTGCAGATTACATGACCTGTGGTGACATCACAGGCAAATGATTGTGAGGTCACTGAAGGATCTGAAGTACTCAACATCAGAAACTACATTGATAACGCAGAACTACTATTATCTATATTAGGTTCTGGTGTAAACTAGAGACCAGCAAGGTGGTGAAGGCCCTGGGAAATTGCCCAGTTTGCGCCCCCGCTTTACACAAACCTTGTTCCTGGTACTTCACTCCAGAGAAAGCCTGCAGAGCACAGGCAATACATATGGGATACTTCTTATTATGGCCCACTTCTACCAGAGTTTTCCTTTGTGACCATGCTTTTGGTCAATAAGATCCCTTGTTTGGTATAACTTATTTCTCCAATGACTTACTCCCCCACTCACAGCAATTTGTTTTTTTGCCTACAT
The DNA here is from genome assembly GCF_048569485.1 of Anomaloglossus baeobatrachus. Taxonomy (NCBI): domain Eukaryota; kingdom Metazoa; phylum Chordata; class Amphibia; order Anura; family Aromobatidae; genus Anomaloglossus; species Anomaloglossus baeobatrachus. The sequence continues at coordinate 534,305,199 of NC_134357.1, read as the reverse complement.
TACTCAGCAGCTGTTTGAAGCTTGGCACTCTTTATAACTATTTCTTCCTTTGGCCATTAATGTAGTTCTCAGTATGTGGGTTGTTATGGGACACCTAAATTAAACACTAGAGTGCTTAATTTATGCTTAAGGCCTAAGACACATGGCATGAAAATTGCTGCGAGTGAAATCGCATTCCACTCAGACCAATATTAGCCTGTGTGTCAGCACCCATGAGCCATTATTTTTTCAGCCCCAATCGGACCGAGAAAACAATTGCAGCATGCTGCGATTGTAATGCGATCAGTGTTTCTCTTGCACCCATTCAAGTCAATGGGGCGAGAGAAAGATTGCACTGCACTCGCGGTGCACCGGTGTACTGAGAGTGCAGAGCGAGAATAGCAATAAACGGCTACGGAGGAGAGAGGGAGATAAATCCCTCCCTCCCCTCCGCAGCACCGGCCCACCCCTCCTAAGTGCCGGCCCGCATCCCGCAGCCGAGGTCCGCTCACACAATCGGACCTCAGTAGCAGGGACACTTGCATGACACTCGGCTCTGCTGTACTACCAGCGTGAGCAGAGTGTCATGTGAGGGGATCGCAGTAATCCCCGTGTGGCCCCAACCTGTATTTACAATTGACTATTTTTTTTTCAGGCAAAATGTCTGCTTTTATGTGGGTTTAGCTTATGGATTTTTTCTTTTCTTTTTTATGTTTTCTCATTTTTAATTGCTTTGTAGTTTTTACATTTATATAAAGGTATTTATGAGACCCTTATCTTATATATGCTCCACCTGTTTCATTCATATTTCTAATTGTGTGCTGTGGTGCAAATATTAAGCTGATCCCTTCATGTTGGTAGTGGCCACCCCTTTTTTCTCAATGATAATGAATTCAGTGCATCTTATGGCTACATACTCCTTATTAAAACTCTTTCTCTCTCAAGACTTAATTTGCATATTTAATTTCTCACAGGAGCATTGCATGGCCTAGAAGTCTCCTTACACTTGCATATCACTCTCCACAAATAGAGACATTACCCCTTAAGGCCGCTTTACACGCTGCGATCTCGCTAGCAAGATCGTTAGCGTGCATATCCGCCCCCATCGTTTGTGCGTCACGGGCAAATTGCTGCCCGTGGCGCACAAAATCGCGAGGACCCGTCACACTACTTACCTGCCTAGCGACGTCGCTGTGACTGGCGAACCGCCTCCTTTCAAAGGGGGCGGTTCGTTCGGCGTCACAGCGACGTCAGTAAGCGGGCGCCCAATAGAAGCGGAGGGGCGGAGATGAGCGGGACAAACATCCCGCCCACCTCCTTTCTTCCTCATTGCCGGCGGCCGCAGGTAAGGTGAAATTCCTCGTTCCTGCGGTGTCACACATAGCGATGTGTGCTGCCGCAGGAACGACGAACATCGTACCTGCAGCAGCAACGATAATTGGAAATAGGGGAGCATGTCAACGATTAGCGATTTTGCACGCGTTTGCGACGATTTTTGATCGCACGTAGGTGTCACACGCAACGACATCGCTAACGCGGCCGGATGTGCGTCACGAATTCCGTAACCCCAACGACATTATCGATGTCGCAGTGTGTAAAGCGGCTTTTAGACCACAGTCAGAGGCCTCTCATACAACAAAACAGATTTCATTCTTAGCACTGCTGAGGGACAGCAACCCAAAAATTGAAGTTCTGGTTTGTTTTTTATCCCAAGTCATATGGCACAGCTAGTTAAAGGATCGATATTGACTTGTAAAATTGCTACTTCCAATTGGTGACACAAGCTCAAGTCCTCCTATCTGAACAGGCAGTTTTCATATTTAATTTCCTAGAGAAGCATGGCATGGCCTATAAGTCTCCGTACACTGGCATGTCATTTTCCACAAGGAGGGATGTTACCCCTGAGACTAAAGTCCCATTAAACCCAATAATATATTTATTGGAGTACACAAATGGGAATTGGATCCTAAAGATGGTGAAAAATTAGTATTTTTAGCACGGAAAGTGATTTAAAAAGCTGGATCACACCAAGTGTTTCTACAAAAAAAGGAATCTATAGATCCTGATTTTCGGTGTGCACGGTCCTGTTATTCCTTGAGAGCTAATTATCTTTAGATCTGCTGATGTTTAATCCTTTCTTTGCTTTCAGTTTTATACCTGCAATTGCATACCCTTAGTGGAGTGAGGACAACTATTTCTGTGTGTACCCCATCTTCACTGGAGTAATTACACAGAAATAATAGACCATATATGTAAATAGTCTTTTGAAATATGGACATGTTTATTATTACAGTATAGTGAAAAGTTACAGAAATTTGTTAAAACATCATGATTGTGGATTGTAAGACAGTGTAATGATTGGGCAAACGACAGATTCAGAGTTGAGAGAGACAGGAGGAAATGTTGGGTATTTTTGAGATGAAAGGAGGGTCGCAATACTTTTGTCCATACAGTGAATATATAAATATTTAACAATGTAAAATTTTCAATATTCTGAGAATATTGCCTTTTACATAATATATGCATTTCTTAACAGACATCTGTTAATTCTAAGCTAAATTCTTTTTTCCTTTACTTGACATTACTTTGACTGCTTTTGTTATGTTATTTCTTGCACAGATACTCAAAATATGCTTTTTTCTCATTTAAGATTTTCTTGGTGTTCAACAATATATGATCTACAAGAAAAACATTTTTCACCTTCTATGTATGATAATGGCTTCTCCCCTGTGTGATATTTTTGATGTTCAAGAGGACTCAATTTGTGAGTAAAACATTTCCCACATTCTGAACATCAAATGGATTCTCCCCTGTGTGAGTTCTCTTATGGACAATTAAACTTGATTTTCGATTAAAACATTTCCCACATTCTGAACATGTATATGGCTTCTCTCCTGTGTGAGTTCTCTGGTGAATAATAAGATATGCTTTCTGCTTAAAATGCTTCCCACATTCTGAACAAAAAAATGGTTTCCCCACTGTGTGAGTTCTCTGATGTATAGCAAGATGTGCTTTATCTGCAAAACATTTTCCACATTCTGAGCATAAAGATGTCTTCTCCTTTCTGTGTCTTTTCTCATGTTTAACAAGATTTGATTTATCTGCAAAACATTTCCCACATTCAGAACATGAATGTGGCTTCTCCCCTGTGTGAATTCTCTGGTGTATAACGAGAGTTGATTTATCTGCAAAACATTTCCCACATTCTAAACATGAATAAGGCTTTTTCCCTGTGTGAATTCGCTGGTGTCTAACGAGAGTTGATTTATCTACAAAACATTTCCCACATTCGGAACATGGATGTGGCTTCTCCCCTGTGTGACTTCTCTGGTGTATAATGAGAATGGATTTATCTACAAAACATTTCTCACATTCTGAACATGAATATGGCTTATTTCCTGTGTGAATTCTCTGGTGTATAGCGAGAGTTGATTTATCTACAAAACATTTCCCACATTCTGAACATGAAAAAGGCTTCTCTCCAGTGTGTAACTTCTGATGTCTAACGAGAGTTGATTTATCTGCAAAACATTTCCCACATCCTGAACATAAATATGGCTTCTCTCCTGTGTGAGTTCTCTGGTGTATAACAAGAGATGATTTACTTCCAAAACATTTCCCACATTCTGAACATGAATGCGGTTTATCCCCTGCATAAACTCTTTCATGCCTAGCAAGCTCTGGTTTTTCGTTAAAATATTTCCCACACTCAGAAGAAGAAAATCTTTTCTTCTCTGTATGAAATGTTTCATCTGTAACAAAAGACATTTTGAGGGACAAACGGTTTCCATATTCTACACTTGTAAATTGCTTCATGGCTGTAACAGAAGTTTGATTTTCAATGCCTCGTTTATGACTTTTATTTTTCTTAACAGTCTGTGATGAATTTGTAGAACAGACCTGTTTAAAAAGATTAGATGATAGATTTTTGATGCGAAGGGATGTTGGTGTATCTGAAATAATACCTTTCACTTCAGTTATTTCCTGTTTTACATCAAAGTCATCTGATTTAAAAATTGCAGATCTGAGTTGTCCCTCTGATCTCCTGGTACAGTCATCTGTCAACAATAAAGGTTATTAGTTTTGAATAAAAAAGCCTTAAAATTGTATTTTTAGAACATTTAAAAAAATCTCTATAGAAATTGCACATTATGTAGCAAAATTCAATCACTTAGGACAAAAAAGTTCACAATCCAAGAGTTGAACTAATCATGTCCGAACCTTAGAGCAAGAACCATGAACTTAGACCCTCCTTCTTCATTCTAACTCTTAAATACTGGAATAATAAGCCACCAAAATTGTTATGCAAGTCAAAATGATACTTTTAAAAATCCCTAATCAAACTCTCAAAAAGCCAAAACCTCACTTAGGTCTGTCATTTGTCAATGAAAAAAATTGTTTCCACATTACTTGTAGCTGAAAGATTGTTGAAAAGCATCTTGGCTTCTATAACCCAATCCAGTAAAATCCCCGCTCCCAAAGAACAAATGTGAACCTCGTTTTGCGCCTTGGAATGTGCTTAAACATAGTTAGTGTCTATATTTTTCGCATTGCTGCAGCAGAAAGAACCCACTTAAAAACTGATGCTGTGTATGTCTCTAGCAGCACAAGCTGGACTCAATGTACTGGGCCCTAAAATGGCATATTTACAATTTTCACCCAGCACTAGTCACTGTGTACTAATTTTCAGAAAGTGCCAGTGGCGTCAAATAGTTTATACACCTATAGATTTATTCCTTGAGGGAAATGGAGTTATTTTATTTCAATTCATTTCATTTTTGGCTATATGTCACTAGGTTTTTCCCTTATGAGCTGCAGGCACCACAAGTGAGATCTTATATTCAGCATTCTAAAATGCTGTATACAGTGTGTCCACCGTCGTTAACTTGAGAATGGTGGCAGCTATAAGCATAGAAATGGTGTCTAGGTATAGTAAAGTAGCCATGCGCTACGCAATGAAACCACCTGTAGCGCCACCTGGTGGAAAGCAACGGAGTTAGCATTTTTATCTGAAACGGAACGAGATAGGGAAAAAAATTGTAGGGCATCATCAATTAAATACCACTTCTATGCCTATAGCTGCCGCCGTTCTCAAGTTAATGGCGGTGGACAGGATATAGGTGGGCACACTGTAAGAGCCCAGGCCCTACTGTATAACGAGATAAACACCTTTATAATACTCACCTTGGCGGTGGTCCGGTCCAATGGGTGTCGCTGCTCTCAGTCAGACACCTCTTCCATCATGTGTAATCACCATCCTCCTGCTCAGCCTTGTGTGCATGACATATCCCGTGTCATTCACAGAGAAACCTCCTTTGTGCTCCTATGCACTTTGATCTGCCTGACTGAGGGCAGTTCAAAGTACTATAGCCTGCATGCACGAGTGGTGTTTAACCTTTTCTCGCTCCTGAGCATTACAGTACTTTGCTCTGCCCTCAGCAGGGAAGATCAAAGTGTGCATTCGCAGGAGTGCAATGGAGGCCTCTCTGTGAATGATGCAGGTTGCGTCGTGCACAAGCGGCTGGGCAGGAGGACAGCAATCCCACAAGGTGGAGGAGGCGCCGTATCAATAGCAGCAACACCCATCGGACCAGATCGCACCATAAGGTGAGTATTATAAAGGTGTTTTTTTCATTATACAACGCAGCCTGGGCTCTTATGTACAGTATTTTGGTGGTGGCCACACCTCATAGGGGAAAAACCTGGTGACAGGTTCCCTTTAATTCCTGCCGCCTGCCCAAGCAGTAGGATGTTGTCAGACTCAGGGTAAGTTGAAAAATACCTTACAGGGTCTATTTTTTTCTATTACACCTTGTGAAAATGAAAAACATTATGACTACCTCAAGATGTTAGTGCAAAAAAAAAAAGAATTTTTAATTTATTTTTTTTTAACTTCATTTTATTAACAATTTCAAACATGGTACAACTGACATTTGCCATATAAAAATAGCTCAGTACATAGATAGTAATATTTCAATATAACAATGAACAGTCATATAAAGTCCATAATATCTTTAGCACTTAAGATAGAACAATGTTATTATCCATGCTTCTTATCATTTGCATATATATCTAATTTTATATTGAGCATAAGAACAGCTCTAACTATCAGTATGACCATATTTTGAAAACAAGATAGAAAGAGGAATAGAAAAAGAAAGAAAGAAAGAACAACAACAGCCACATTGCATTATTATACCTCAATATATCATTGGACAGTGTTTCATATCCCAACATCTAACGGGAACCACCATTATCCACATAATCTCCCTCAAACCTCCGCAAGTGTGTCTGGAGAAGAATTGTTAAATTTTCCCGGGCACCCCCTATTATAATACACCACCCGCTCATAGACTATGGTTGCATTGACTAGTTTAACACGGGACCGGACAGTTGGATTCGAATCTCCCATCCACCTCAGAGCTATTAATTTCCTAGCCAGAAACAATGCCTCTCTGAGGAATATTGTCATGTAATGATCCCAGGACTCTTCCTCCACCACCCCAAACAGGCATATCAAAGGGTCACACAAAACAGGGAGCGGGCTTTACATGCTACGATATCGTTAATGAATTATCATCGGGGTCACGTTGTTTGTGATACACATCCGGCGTCATTAATGATATTGTAGCGTGTAACGGTTATCTGCGATCTAAAACGATCGCAAAAGCGTCAAAAATCGTTTGCCGTGGAGAGGTCGTCCTAAAACAAAAAATCGTTTAATTCTTTTTAGCGATGTTGTTCCTCGTTCCTGCGGCAGCACACATCGCTGTGTGTGACACCGCAGGAGCGAGGAACATCTCCTTACCTGCCTCCACCGGCTATGCGGAAGGAAGGAAGTGGGCGGGATGTTTACGTCCCGCTCATCCCCGCCCCTCCGCTTCTATTGGACAGCTGCCTTGTGACATCGATGTGATGCCGCACGACCCCCCCCCTTAGAAAGGAGACGGATCGCCGGGAGTTCCGCCACCACCCTTCGAAGTGTGCCACCCTCTTGGCTTGTCGCCAGACTAATCTTGCCAACCTGAGGAGGGGTAATTGTCGTGGTGTTCTCAGTCCATCTGATTCCAGAAAACCCATTAAACAATCAGTCCCAGCCGCGTGTGCCAAGTGACTCTCAGAGTTTGGCAGCTGACATCCAGGCATCCAAGTCTCTAGTGCCCTAAGCTGTCCCGCGAGGTAGTAGAGGAAGAACTCCGGTAAAGCCATCCCTCCCAGTCTTTTGGATCTCTGTAAATGGATAACCGAAGTTTGGGTCTGGATTTCCCCCATATGAAAGAGGTAGTAAGCGAGTTAAACATTGAGAAGAAGGATTTGGGTACTGATACTGAACTATGTTGTAGTGTATAACTAAGCTTTGGAAATAATATCATTTTGATTAAATTTATTCTGCCAACCACTGACAGGGGTCAGCTCCACAAGTTATATTTAAGTTTAACGTGCTCCAGAAGTGGTGTTATACTCGTCTGTAGGTCTAGTGTATGGTCTTTCTGTATGTGTATTCCCAGGTATTTAAAGCTAGTTACCACTTGCAGAGGTGACCTACCCTCCATTGAAATTCCAGACCCATGCATTGATGCCATCAAAGCCGACTTATCCCAGTTGATGCGTAGTACCGAAAACTCCCCAAATTTATCTCTAGTGTCTATAACCACCGGTAGAGTCTCTTGCACTCGATCTAAGAAGACAACCATGTCATCCGCATACAATCCTATTTGATCTGTGAGGTCAGCTATAGTGATTCCAGTGATCCATGGATGAGAGCGGATTCTAATTGACAAAGCTTCAATAACTAGTGCAAACAATGCTGGAGACAGAGGGCATCCCTGTCTTGTGCCCCGATTCAATGAGAAGGGTGTAGACATAGCACCATTGACTAGTATCCTGGCTGTCGGGGACCTATACAACATATGAATCCAATTACTGAATTTAGGCCCAAAGGCGAATCTCTGGAGGCAGGCAAATAAAAATGGCCATTCTACCGAGTCAAATGCCTTGGCCGCATCCAGCGAGGCCAAGGCCCATTCATTCTCCTGGACCAGTGTGCTATATTGCACTATGGACTGGACCCGTCTTATATTTATAGAGGTGTTTTTCCCAGGCATAAATCCGGTTTGATCTGGGTGAACTATACTCAATATGACTGAATTAAGCCTGGACGCCAGTATTTTGGTAAAGATTTTGTAATCCACGTTAACTATGGATATAGGACGGTATGAACCGCAGTCTAGTGGGTCTTTACCCTCCTTCCTCAGCGCGACTATATGTGCTTCGTACAAGGAGGCAGGTAGAGAGTCGCCGGCTGAAAAATGTGAGAAAACCTGTAAAAGAATCGGGGCCAATACGTCACAATATTTACTATAGAATTCTATGGGAAGGCCATCTGGACCCGGAGATTTCCCCTTAGCCATATCCGAGATGGCAGTAATCACTTCATCCAGTGTGATGTCCGCCTCCAGAGACTCCCATTGTGATCCACTCAAAGTGGGAAACTCGAAATCCGACAAATATGTCACACAACTTTGAACTCTATGAGGATTTCTAGAAGTGTATAGGGTTTTATAGTATTCACAAAAGCACTCTAAAATATCTTCAGGGGATGTAGCTATTGAGTCATCCATCCTCCGTATACCCAATATTGTATTTGAAGTGTTGTTCTGCCTAACCATATATGCCAATAATTTACTGGATTGATTTCCAAGCTCAAAATATGATTGTCGGGTAGAGAACAATTTGCGTTTGGACTTTGTCTCAAAGTGCTGCATATATAACCTATATGATTGCATCCAGGCCGCCCTATTTCCATCGGTTGGGGCCGATATATATATTGCCTCTGAGTCCCTAAGTCTCCCCTCTACTATATCATCCTCAGTTTTAGTCACTCTTTTAAGATATGTTATGGTTGAAAACAAACACCCTCTAAGGTAGGCTTTAAGAGTGTCCCACACCAAGTTAATATTCCAGGGTTTAGGGTGGGCTTCCAGGAAATCCTCTATTTGGGTCAGAGTTCTATCACTTTGATCTATTAGTTTCAGCCAAAAGGGGTTTAACCTCCAAAAGGGTTTACCAACACCTTGGTTAGTCTTCATAGTAAGAATCACTGGGCTGTGATCTGATATGCCCCTGACCCCGTGTACCACGTCATCCACCCAGGTTGCGATATTGTTCGACCCAAAAATATAATCCAGTCGGGACAGCGTGCGTCTAGTAGAAGAATGACATGTATATTCTCGGGTATTAGGATGCCGGAGTCGCCAAAGGTCAATCCACCCACCTCCCTCCGCGCATTGCTGCAAATCAGTCAAGTGTGTGGCCGAATGTTGAACCCCTCCATCCATCCGAAACCTGTCCTGCTCCTCATTCATCACAAGATTAAAATCCCCCATACATAACACATATGCATCTGGATAATTGAGGGCAAAACTCAGTGCTTGTTTAAGAATGGAGATGCGAGCTGGCGGGGGGTTGTAAATACATAACAGCACATAATCTCTAGAGTTTATAGACGCATATATAAACACAAATCGCCCCTCCGGGTCATGCCTCACCACCTTCACTTCCCAACGGATATGTCTATGGACCAATAGAAAGACACCCCTGGAGTAGCTGGTGTGGAACGCATGTGCCGACCATTGTACCCACGGTTTGTTTACTAGTCTGGCTGTGTCCCGTGTGAGGTGAGTCTCTACCAGTACCACCAGTTGGGCCTTGACTTGCTTAATTTGGGAGAATACCTTAATACGTTTTTTGGGCGATTTAAGGCCTCTGACATTCCAGGTCATAAATATCAGCTCTAACCCCATATCACATAGATCTTTTTATAGAACCAGGATCCCACGTATAAGACGCTTTCTGCCCTGCAATTAAGTGTGGTTAACCCTCCAACAGTAATAAGCCTGTCCCTGCAAAGAAATAAAGTTAATGCAATTGCAGCTGTAAACATAAAGAACCAATATCAAACTTCAGGACTTTTCCGATAAGTCCTGTAAAACATTTCAAACATCAATGGGGATACCACCACTGAATACAGTGTCCTGGTATAGGTGGTATAAGGGTGCACAAGATAGGGCTCCCATTTCACAAGAACCAATTCCTGGCCAATTCCTCCATCACTCGAGGCACGGGGAAGTCCCATCTGTCTCCAAAGGGGGCTTCAAGAAACCATGGAAGAGGGTCGCCAGGGGACACAGAACAGAAGATGTCACCTAGGAAAGTAATCTCAGTGCATCTGCCCCTTAGGTTTCGGGTGTACCTGTAGCCAGTCCTCAGCCTCAGCAGGTGTAGTAAAAAACAGAGACGACCCTTCATGCACTATGCGGAGCCGGGCAGGGTACAGCATAGAGTAGATGATGTTCCGCTCCCTTAATTTCTTCTTCACCTCCATGAAGCGGGCCCTCTGTTTCTGGAGGTCCACCGAAAAGATCGAGAGCGCAGCGTTATTGAACTTGAGTGGGCTCTTCTGTCGGGCCAGATGGAGTGCTGTGTCTCTATCTCTGTAGTTGAGCATCCTTGCTAAAAAGGGACGTGGTGGCATGCCTGGAATAGGAGGCCTCATTGGAACTCTGTGCACCCTCTCCCCCGCAAATGTCAAGGAGAACTCATCTCCAAGATTAGATTTCAGCCACTTCTCTAGGAATTGTTCCAGATGCTGACCTTCCGAGCGCTCTGGCAGTCCTATGATTCGTATATTGTTTCGACGCATGCGGTTCTCCAGATCGTCTGCTTTCTGGCGCCATGCATTTGCCGATCCGGCCATTGTGGTCATTTTTGTTTTGAGTGTTACAGTTTGATCCTCCAGTTCAGACACTCGCGTCTCGACTTCCGCTGTTCGGGCCCTCAGGGATTGCATGTCCTGACGCAGGAGGCCCACCTCTGAATGTACCTCCTCAATCTTCCCTGTGAGGGAGCTGTTGCTTGTAGAAATTGCTTGTAGAAGCTGTTCATACACCTGCCTCAGGGTTAAATCATCTTGATCCTGACCCGTCATTCAATAGTGCCTGACCTTTTGGTGTGGCATTTCTCTTGGCTTTAGGGGCATCTGCCTGACCACCCCTTGCGAACTCCATAAGTTTGTCAATAGCTCCACTTTGTTTAGGGGGACTCATATTGATACACTGGGGATTTACTGATTCTGCACCCCTCTCTTATCGTGCCACCGTGCGTCTGAATCTGTTCCTTTATAATGTATATTTAGTAATATGTCTCTCTCCACTTCCTCACCACGTCCAGAGAGCGAGAAAACAGCCACTTATAAGGTGGATAATAAGAATGAAGGGAGTCCCAGGGCAGCACAGCACTCAGGGTGTATTTATCAGGGTGATGCAGGCCTGCGCAGCGTGGGGACTTCAATATGTGCCACTTATTTGTTTTCATGTGTCAGGGAGAATCTGCAGGGCCTGTGTTTCAAGGCACACACTCCAGACCCTCCAGCACTCTATGGGTTAAAGTCTCCTACACAGCCGCCGGCCCATTAATGGGCTGCTGCTCACTGACTGCCAGTTACACAGCTAAGGGATTAACTCCCTGTGCTCACCGCTCCCGAGTCTTCACCTCTGGGTATAAATCTGTCACTCCTCACTGCACTCCGGAGTCATGCTCTGCTGCTCACTGTGGAAATGCATGCTGTAGGGAAGATGGCTGCTGCTCCACACTCTCCAGCCTCAGGAGATCCAGCAGTGCCGTGCAAGTGTCAGGGAATAGCTCCAGTGGGAATCACCAGCCTCCAGATGGTGTCTCCTGTCACAGCAGCAGGTCAGTGAGTAAATGGGTCAGGTAACCGGGTGTAAATGGCCAGGATAAGATCAGGATTATAGGCGCTCTCTTCCCATGCGTCCTCTCTGGTCGGCTAAATCGCCCCGCCCCCAGAATTTTTAATTTTTGCATTCCATTTTTTGTTAACGATCGTGACTTGGTTGAAAACTAAAATGTAAATAGTGATTCGGTCCCCTACAAATATCTTCAAGGAAATTTTGAAAAACCTATGATAACTGGTTGTTCAATTTTTAAGCCTTCTGAAGCCTAAAAAAAATAAAAGGATGTTTGAAAAATGCAGCTGATGTAAAGTAGAAGTTAGTAAATAGCATTTATTGTATTATTTTGTGATATCTCTGTTTTAAGGGCATATAAATTCAATGCTTGAATATTTCTAATTTTTCAAAGTTTGTGACAAATTTGTAATTTCATAAAAGCAAAATAATTAACCTCATTTTAGCACTAACAAAGTACATTGTGTCACTTAAAAAAAACCCAGACATTCTCAGAATTACTGAAATCAGATTAAGGCCCTGTGCGCACTGGAAAACGGAATTTTCTTAAGAAAATTCCGCAGGGTCTGAAAGATTACCGCACCCGCGGTAAAAAACCGCGGCAAACCGCACCCAAAAACCGCATGCGGTTTGCCGTGGTCTGCTGCGGTTTTACCGCGGCATTGTTCGCAGTATTGTCGCGATTTTGCCGCATGCGGGTTGGTACATGTGCTTTAATGCATTCAATGCAATAAAGAACATTGAAGAAGAAAAAAAAAAAGTAATTTCCTTCTGAGATAGATAGAAGAATAGATAGAGGGATAGATAGATTGAGTCCCTGTGAGCACACGCTGCATTTCTCCCGAGCGGTAGTGTGTTGTTCACATTACCAGCCGTGGGAAATGCCCTGTAATTACCTCTGCTGTCTCGTTGCGAGGCTGCATTCAGCGCTGTGTGTCAGTCGCAGCTGGATGCAAGCATCACAGGACGTGGATTACGCCGAAGCTGTGTGTTTCGGGGAGGTTAATAAAGGGGTGAACCAGGGGCTTTTTTGTGTTTTATTTAAAACAAAAGGATTTTTCACTGTGTGTGTTTTTTCACTTTACTTACAGGTTGATCATGTCAGCTGTCACATAGATGCTGTCATGATCAAGCCTGGACTTAGTGGCGGCGATCCGCCACCATTAACTCTTTATATTACCCTGATTGCCACCGCATCACGGCAACAGGAAGAGTCGGGGACACTCCGGGACTGCCGCATAATGGATGCGACAGTCCCAGGGCAGCTGCGGGCTGATATTCTCGGCTGCGGGAGGGGGGGTGGGGGGGGGGCATTAACCCTAGCCCTCACCCTCCCCAGCCTGAGAATACCGGGCCGCCACTGTGTGCTTACCTCAGCTGGACGGTAAAAATACGGCGGAGCCCACGTGTTTTTTTTTCTATATGTCCGTTTGTTTTGTATGTGTATTCAACATGTCTCTGTGTGAGTGTGATTTGTGTGTGTGGTCTCTGTGTGTTTCCTCTCTGCTCCGCTTCCTCTTCCTGTCATAATGACATCACTTCCCTGCAAACCGCAGGGCAGCGATGAACATTGCCGCAGGTAAACCACGAAATACAGGAGGGAATAACGCAGGAAAACGCAATGAACCGCACAGAATTTGCTGCCTGCGTTATTCCCTGTGGGATTTCACCATTACATTGCAGTCAATTGAGTGGAATCCCGCAGCGACATGCGGAAAAGAAGTGACATGCAATTGTTTTTGCTGCAGGAATCCCGCATCAAAACATGCAATTGTCAAAATTCGCATAGTGCGCACAGCATTTTTTTTTCCCATAGGTTTTGCTGGTGAATCACTGCAGAGATGTTATGAACATAACATGCAGTGAAACATTCAGCAAAACCGCAGGAAATCCGCGGCAAAAACCGGCAAGTGCGCACAGGGCCTAAGGATTCCAAAGTTATTTCACTGTCATGTGACACGTTCAATATTAAATATGGGGCCTGGTTTGGAACACAAAGCGCTGCTGGGAAGAGGTTAAATCAGAGTATTTTGGGCACTAACTACTGTACACAAAAAATTTAGACAATAACAAATATACTAAAATGATCGTACTTCTCCCCAACAGTCTTCATCGTCAATGATTTAGTAACTAGAGGTATCACACCTAAAATACTTTTGTCATTCTTGGGACATAGTATTTCAATTAAGTAACTAGAGGTGAAACATCTCCGGCTAATTATATACAGTTACTTCCAGACATTTTTGGACAGTGACACAAATTTAGATATCTAAGCTGTTTCCGAAAAAATATTCAAGATACAGTTCTATAACCAATATGGACTTAAAGTGCCGACTCTCAGCTTTAATTTGAAGGTAGTCAGTAGTCATATCATAATTGGAGTGTTTAGGAATTACAGCTCTCATCATGTAGCCACCTCTTTTTTCTAGACAACAAACGTAATTGGACAACTATCTCAAAATACCTTTAATGGGCTACATGGGCTATTCCCTTGTTTAGCCATCACCAATTAAGCAGATAAAAGGATTAGAGCTGAGTTTAGGTGTAGCATTTGCATTTAGAAGCTGTTACTGTGAACCACACACATAAGGTCGAACCAGTTCTCATTGGAAGAGAAATCAACCATCATTAGGCTGAAAAAAAAAGAAGAAATCAATTAAAAAGATAGCGGAAATTTCAGGAGCGGTCAAATCAACAGTTTGGTACAGTCTGGAAAAGAAGAGAGCATTGGTGAACTTGGGAACTCAAAAGCACCTGGATGTCCACGAAAGACAACAGTGAAGGATGATTGCAGAATTCTTTCCATGGTGAAGAGAAAACACTTCACAACATCCATTCATTTGAACAGAACACTCTCCAAGAAATTGGTGTTTCAATATCTAAGTCTACCATAAAGAGAAGACTTTATGAGAGCAAACACAGAGAGTTCACCACAACAAGAAAATCATTAACCACCCTTAAAAATAGAAAAGCCAGATTAGACTTTGCCAAAAACATATCAAGCAGCCACTCAGTTCTGGATAAGCATTCTATGGCAGATGAAACTAAGATCAACCTGTACCAGAATGATGGAAAGAAGAAAGTATGGAGAAGGCTTAGAACAGCTCATGATCCAGAGCACAGCACATCCTCTGTAACACATGGTAGAGGCGGTGTGATGGCCGGGCATGCATGGCCCTGAGTCACAACTGTTTATTGATGATGTGACTGAACACAGAAGCAGCTGGATACATTCTGAAGTTTACAGGGTGCTATTTTCTCCTCAGATTCAACCAAATGTAGCAAGGTTTATTGAACAGCACTTCCCAGTACAAATGGACAATAACCCAAAATATACTGTAAAAGCAAAGAAGTGGAATACTCTGCAATGGTCAAGTCAATCACTAGATCTCAACTCCATCGAGCTGCCTTTTACATGCTTAAGACAAAACTTAAGGCAGAAAGACCCAGAAACAAGCAACAACTGAAGTCAGCTGCAGTTAAAGTCGGCAAAGCGGGGGGCTTGTCCGGAACTTCATGGAGCAGGACGCCTGAGGACTGAGCTCCTCCACCCGGGATTAATATAGCCCATTCACATAAGCTTGAAGGATCTAAAATGGGGAAGAAAAAACCCCCAAAGAATGCCAAGGACCCTGGGACCCCAGCATTGCTTACCCTGGACTCATATCTGATGAAGGAGCCGCCGGGGGAGCGGGAACAGGAGGACGCACGGACGGCTGGAGAGACACACCATCTTCACCCCAGACGACTGCAGCAGCGTCGTGTGTGAAGGAGACCGAGCAGGGATTGCCCGCCCACGTCGCAGACGGAGGGAGAGGTGAGGAGCAGGGACCCGTGGATGTCGGGGGGCCGGGAGCCTCCCTCGTGGGCAAGATGGCGGTGGCAGGGGAGGAGACGCGTGGTGACTCACCCGAACCTCAGCAGGAGCAGGACCGCAGCGAGCCAGGTGAAATTGTACATCCCCGGACCACCAGGCCAGGTGGGAGGTTCACATTCTCCCTCGATGAATGCCCCGGCAGTCAGGAGAAGACGGTGGTAATGATGCCGCCCCTCCCCCCCATAGAGTTGATGGAGCACGGCGGTGGCTGGAGCCCGGCTGCTCCTGTAGATAACATGCAGAGGGGAGCTGGTGATACAGAGTGATATGACGGGGGCATGGATCTGGGGAGTTGTAGCTCTGAGAAAGTGAATGACCAGGTGGAAAGCAGGAGAGAAGCCCTAAGGGAGGCTATGGAGGCCAGAAATGAGGTCATGCAGTCTGCTGGAGTCCCCCAGCCTCCATGGGACAATACAATAACTAATCAAGGTGATCCCTTGTCTTCCCCGCTGGAACCACCAATGTTACAAAATGAGACTCTCACTCCCAGGCCCCAAAGAGCCCACAAATTACCTAGAGACTTGGGGTTGCAGGGTGCAAGTCCTGTAGCTCAGCAGAGGGGGGCCCCTAGGTCGCCACCTGACATGGAAACCACCAAGAAAAAGCTCTAGAAAGTGTGACGGCCAGACCCTCGCTCACACAGCCTGTGTGCCCTCCAGCAGAATGGTGGGAATTTGTTCGGCAGCTCCCTACCAAGAAAGATTTTCAAGCACTCATTTCTGAAGTTAAAGACACCTGCAGATCCGAAATAGCAGCGGTCCGACAAGACGTTGTTTCTATCTCTAAAAGAATAAACCAGCTGGAGAATGACCATAATAAAGCTAGAACAACCATTCGTCACCTCCAGTCCCAAACCTCCTCTCAAGCCGACGTCATAAGAGAGTTACAACGCCATATTGAAGATCTGGACAACAGAGGCAGGAGCCATAATATAAGGGTCAGGGGCGTACCCGAGGCCCAAGTGAAAGAGGATGTTACAGCAATTCTACAGACCATATTCAACTCACTTCTGCAGCGGCCTCCTGACAATCCAATTCCTATGGATAGAGCGCACAGGGCCCTACGCCCTAAAAATCTGAAAGGGAATCCAAGAGACATTATTTGTCACATCATTGACTTTCAACTTAAAGAAGAAATAATGTTTAAATCACGACCCCCAAACCAAGTGATGTACCGAGGCACCAAGATCCAGCTATTCCAAGATCTCTCATGGATAACACTGCAGCAGTGGAAGGCTCTCCGCCCACTACTGTCGTCCCTGAGGGCCAATGTGTCGCCCGGGGACCAGGGGTACTCAGATCCGGGCCACGGGGTCACTTCTGTGGGTATCACGGTGGCGTGACCCGGTCTGTGATCCCAGGCTCCACAGTAAAAGGGGATTTGGTAAGGGAGATTGTCCGTGACGCCACCCACGTTTGTGGTGAGGTTGTGACACCACCGCTGCTCTGGACGGGGATCCCGGGAGTGATGGTATGGAGCAGCTAGATGTTAGTTCTCCCCTCCGTGGGTAGGGGGTTGGTTGTCCCGGGGCCCGGTGAGGTAGGTGGATGGGTAGCAGGCGGGTTATGGGGCCTGGTGAGGTGCAGGGTCGCAGGGGCAGCGCTGTGCCGCACGGCACGGTGGTACTCACTCAGCCAGAAATCAGGACACAGTTCTTGGTAAAACACTCGGCTGGATGGACGGGTCCCACAGACGCTGCGGTGTTTTCCCCTGACCCAGTTTGGTGGTGTAAGTCCTTTCCTGCACCTTCCGTACACTCCTCCTGCGCTCCGGCTTCAAGCTGGCTCCCCGATTCAGTACCGGTGGGCCACCGCCCAGCCCCGGCTACCTACGGTTCCACCAGCTGTCTCCCCGGCTCCCTGCAGACAGCCACTACCGTCTGCCTGACTCTCTGCTGCACGAGGGCCCTAGGCTCCAATCCTAGGCCCCAGTCTGCGTCTGCCTCTCTGCAGACCTCTTCTCTCTTCCTCTCCTAGGACTTGACTGGGCTTATTTCCTGCCTCAGGCCAGCTAACTCCTGGGTGGGCGCCTCCATCTCCTGACTCCGCCCACCTGGTGTGTCAGTCTGAGCCCGAGGAAAGGAATCAAGTTTCACTGGGGATGTCTGCTGTGAAACTGCTGGGGGTGGGGGTGTGTGTGTTGTGATCTGTGGCCCCTGGCTTGTCCAGGGCGCCACACCAACAATATCCTTTACAGATGGGGGTTCCCGTTTAGCCTTTCCGCACGGCGGGGAGAGACGTCGGCAAGCCTTCGAGCCCCTGCAGATCTGGAGACTTTTTGCCAGGCCTTCGACCTTTCTGTTCCAGACCTACCAGATTGGACTTTGCCCCAGCAGATACCGCAGCTTCGTCAGACGTGGCAGCCGGCCACTACATCACGTAAACTGCGATCCAGGAGTGCGAGGGAAGAGGGACCCACCTGAACGTGTCTTCTCGTGAACTTACGGTTAAGGTCCAGTCACACTAAACAACTTACCAGCGATCCCAACAACGATAGGGATCGCTGGTAAGTTGCTAGGAGGTTGCTGGTGAGATGTCACACTGCGACGCTCCAGCGATCCCACCAGCAACCTGACCTGGCAGGGATCGCTGGAGCGTGGCTACACAAGTTGCTGGTGAGCTCACCAGCAACCAGTGACCAGCCCCCAGCGCCGCGTGGAAGATGCTGCGCTTGGTAACTAAGGTAAATATCGGGTAACCAACCCGATATTTACCTTGGTTACCAGCTCACGCAGCTACACATGCAGAGAGCAGGGAGCAGCGCACACTGAGCGCTGGCTCCCTGCTCTCCTAGTACAGCACACATCGGGTTAATTACCCAATGTGTGCTGCAGCTACATGTGCACAGAGCAGGGAGCAGCGCACAATGCTTAGTGCTGGCTCCTTGCTCTCCTAGTGCAGCACACATCGGGTTAATTACCCGATGTGTGCTGCAGCTAAATGTGCACAGAGCAGGGAGCAGCGCTCACTGAGCGCTGGCTCCCTACTCTCCTAGTTACAGCACACATCGGGTTAATTACCCGATGTGTGCTGCAGCTACATGTGCACAGAGCAGGAGCCTGCACTGACAGTGAGAGCGGGGGAGGCTGGTAACAAAGGTAAATATCGGGTAACCAAGGACAGGGCTTCTTGATTACCCGATGTTTACATTGGTTACCAGCCTCCGCAGAAGCCGGCTCCTGCTGCCTGCACATTTAGTTGTTGCTGTCTCGCTGTCACACACAGCGATCTGTGCTTCACAGCAGGACAGCAACAACTAAAAAATGGCCCAGGACATTCAGCAACAACCAACGACCTCACAGCAGGGGCCAGGTTGTTGCTGGATGTCACACACAGCAACATCGCTAGCAACGTCACAAAAGTTGTTCGTTAGCAGCGATGTTGCTAGCGATGTTGCTTAGTGTGACGGGGCCTTAACTCATTGAACTCATTTGCTCTTAATTGGCTTAACTATCTAACTTTCTATATTTCTGGGATTTTCTCCTCCTTAAGGAATCCCGGGGGGAGGGCTGAGGCCCATATGTCTAGTTTGTGGAGTTTCGCCACTCACCCACTGGCAGAGTCGTACTAGTTTATTCGCACTTTGGTTTACAGTGCAGGTTATATTTAGTGTGATATTTTCTATCTAAATACAAGTCGACTCTGGTACTGGGTTAGTGGATGGTTGTTGTTGACTACCATACACTTATCTTATAATTGAAAAATTTCTATTTTATAGTTGAACATAGTTATGTTTTGGTTTGTTCTTTTATATCCTGGTTATATCCACAGGTATGCAATTCACCAAGGTATATATGATTTGTCACAGAAGGGCTCATGGAGTACATTTACCACACACACCAAGAGGAAGTGTCAGGCACTAGCCTTCACATTAGCGTATGCTGAGGTCCTGGGATTGCTAAGTTGATGAGCCTTAAGCGGGCTTTACACGCTACGACATTGCTCAAGCGATCTCGTTGGGGTCACGGAATTTGTGACGCACATCCGGTCGCTTTAGCGATGCCGTTGCGTGTGACACCTATGAGCAATTTTGCATCGTTGCAAAGACGTGCAAAATCGCTCATCGGTGACATGGGGGTCCATTCTCGAATATCGTTACTGCAGCAGTAACGAAGTTGTTCCTCGTTCCTGCGGCAGCACACATCGCTCCGTGTGACACCGCAGGAGCGAGGAACCTCTCCTTACCTGCCTCCCGGCCACAATGCGGAAATAAGGAGGTGGGCGGGATGTTCGTCCCGCTCATCTCTGCCCCTCCTCTTCTATTAGGCGGCGGTTCAGTGACGCTGCTGTGACGTCGCTGTGACACTGAACGAACCGCCCCCTTAGAAAGGAGGCGGATCGCCGGTCACAGCGACGTCGCAGGGCAGGTAAGTAGTGTGACGGGTCCGGGCGATGTTGTGCGACACGGGCAGCAATTTGCCCGTGTCACACAACCGATGGGGGCGGGTACGCACGCTGGCGATATCGGTCACGATATCGCAGCGTGTAAAGCGGCCTTTAACGTTAAGGGGCTGAACTCTGATGTAAAGAGGAGGCTGGTTCTCCAGGAGATGTGAAAACCAATGGTGGAAGTGGTGTTTCTATAAGAGACACATTTCACAGAAAAAAGTTCTTTCAACTTTGCCCGCCATTGGTTTCCCCAATCCTTTTCAGCCACAAACACAAAAAAGAAAGCAGGGGTGACCATACTGATTTCTCACACCTGCCCATTCCAAGTGAGTAAGTGGGAAGCGGATCCCTCAGGTCGCTTCCTGATTGTCCAGGGCATTCTGAATGGGATACAACCAATCTTGTGTAACCTTTATGCTCCAAACACTAATCAGATTAGATTTGTTTCCTCGGTTTTGTCACGCCACCCATCAGAACGTGGGGCCATTCACATTATAGGGGGGACTTTAATATGGTGTTTTCGGACAGGGCTGATAGAATGCTTGCACCTTCACACCCTGCAGGCCCACATAGATCACCACATCTATCTACTCGTTTCTGCAAACTGATCCGCAAACACCAACTGTTTGACCTTTGGAGAATTGACAAGCCGACTGCAAGACAATACACCTTCTTTTCACACCCCCATAATTCACATAGTCGAATCGACTACTTCTTTGGTAATGTTCTCACACTTAGAACACTTCAACAAGCACAAATTGGCAGTATCACTTGGTCGGACCATGCACCCCTGTTAATATATCTTAACTTAACAACTGCCCCCTTAAAAAGCACCCACTGGAGACTGAACAAATCCTTACTTACCAATATCTCCTCTTGAGAATCTCTCCGTAAGGTTATACAGAACTACTTTATGGAGAACTCTCAGTCCCCTCCATCCTTCCCGATGATATGGGAGGCCCACAAGGCAGTTATCAGGGGGAGTGCATAGCCCTCTCTTCTAAGCTTAAAAAGGACTCACAGCAACTTTACCGCTACTATGAAACGGATCTCCGTTCAGCAGAGGAACATCTCCGTGCCCACCCCACTAAGACTCGCCTGATAGAGGTGATAGACCTGAGAACTAAACTAAAAGAGATCTCGCATGGAAAAATAGAGAAACTCATGCGCGACTCCCGCCAGAAATACTATGAATACGGCAATAAACCATACGATGCTAGCTAGAAAGCTTAGAGACCAAACGATAACTTCTGCCCCTTGCGCTATAAAGGATACTTTAGGCACCCCTCATTACGACCCCACAAAAATAGCCCAACCTTTCCATGCATACTACACATCTTTGTACTCTATCCCTCCGCCATTACCAATGTCCCATCCAGATAGAACAAAGATATTGAATGATTATTTGACTGACTGTCACCTTCCAAAACTGTCTCAGGAGTCTCTGGAGGATCTCAATCGGAAAATATTGCCAGATGAGATCCATCAAATCATTAAAGACCTTCCAAGGTATAAAGCCCCGGGCCCGGATGGGTTTACTTACCTATATTATAAGACCTTTGTAGGAGAGCTGTCTTCTCATCTGACTCATCTTTTCAATCTTTTTATGGAAGGGGAAGACATCCCAAATACATTCCTACACTCTTATATAACTATCATTCCCAAAGCGGGTAGGGACCCTATGGAATGTGCGAGCTACCACCCTATTAGCCTCTTAAACTCTGATCTTAAAATATTCACTAAATTGCTGGCTGACCGCCTAAATATATCTGTATTCTCTTCCTGCGGCGACAGTTCGCCTCCCTCACGCACATTCAGAATCCCGACCTATCCGAAATGGAACCAGGCAGGGATGCCCACTGTCCCCTCTGCTACACGTTCTTAGCATTGAGCCACTGGCGGCACAAATCCGACTTAATCCAGACATTGTGGGGGTCAAAGTTCGTGAGAGGTCCTTCAAGGTGGCCTTATTTGCGGACGATGTTTTGCTGTCCCTGACTAACCCCGTCATCTCCCTACCAAACCTGCATGCAGTATTAGCCCAATATGCTAGATTTTCGGGATATAAACTTAATTCTGACAAAACAGACGCTTTACCTCTCAACATCCTGGAAGCTAAACTACATTCCCTTAAACAAAACTTTAAGTATTTCTGGCGTTCGGATAAAAAAAATGGTCATCCCTACAGATCTCGTTTCTAGGCAAAATCGCCACAATTAAAATGTCAGTCATCCCTAAATTCCTGTATTTGTTTGAAACACTCCCGGTGCGGGTTCTCTTGGGAGTGCTGAAAAAAGTCCAGTCATCACTTCTGCAATTCATCTGGCATTTGGGAAGGCATCGCATTCCAGATTCAGTCCTATGCGCACCGCGTACAAAGTGGGGTTTGTCATGCCTGAATCTTACACTCTACTATTACGCTTCACATTTACGTAGCTTGGCCTCATGGACAACCTTGCCGGCCTTCAACAAATGGACGGAGATAGAGAAGCTTTGGATGGCACCTTTCCATCCAAGCTCTCTAATCTGGGGTCACCCTAGCGAAACTCCCTCTAGAGATCTCTTGGCCCCAATGGCATTTACAAGAGAACTGTGGCGGCAGTGTAGATTGAAGTTCCAGCTGGCATCACAGTCTTCTCTGTTGACCCCTTTCTTGTTTACACCACACTTGACGGAAGGCATGAGTCCGGGAGTAACGGGGCAGTGGGCAAAGGCAGGCCTGTATTGTTTCTGTGATATAGTCAACCCGTCCACCCTAAAATTAAAGCCATTTTTGGATACCAATACAAATTACCTTTCCACCTATACTTCTCTTACCAACAGATAACACATTTTTTCACAGACATTATAGGACGGGGGTACGTCGTCCTTCGAGACCCTCTGCTCTGGCCGGACCTCGACCAGGGGACTAATCTCAGCCATTTATAACATACTGACAACTGGGAACCCTTCAGTGAAGCACACGTATATGAAGAGATGGGAGGGTTGGGTTGGATGACCTTTATCGGAAGCACTCTGGTCAGTGGTGTGGGCTAGGACATTTCGGTCCTCGATTAGCACTCTTTACAAGCAGAATCTAGTTAAGGTCCTTATGACATGGTACCACACTCCAAAGCTCCTACATATGTTCAATCATACCTATCCAGATGTGTGTTGGAGTTGTGGGCTTGGTGGGGCATCCCTATACCATATATTCTGGACATGCCCGGCCATCAGTGGCTTCTGGGAGGAGGTGGAGTCCCTGATGGGTAGATTGGTGGGTAGAAGTGTGAGTAGATACCCGGTGGTGTACTTACTAAATGCCCTCCCGTCGTCCTTACGCACAACTGAAATAAAGCTTCTACTCCATATCCTCACAGCTGCCAAATGTCTAATCTCACTGTTCTGGAGGAGGGTGGCACCGCTGTCTGTCTCTGATCTATATGCTCAGATAAAAGATGTTAGAAATATTGAAAGGTTTACAGCTCAGCTCCATAATACAATGGATGGGTTTATAGCGACATGGTCTCTCTGGGATGCTCTTGGAGACACCTACCAGATCTGAGGCCGAGAATGTATTTACTGCAACTGGTACTCCTGATATATACAAGATTGAGGGGGTATGTGAGTATCCCACTAGTTCGCTTAGGCTTGGCCCTGATCTCTCTCTTTTCTGGGCCTATTGTGCGATGGAATTCTACTCGCCCTTCATTTGACTTCCAGTATGTTTATCACACATCGTATTTGTATGCATACTTGGGTAATGTTCCCTTTACTTGTATAATTGATAGTTTTCTTTCTTTGTTGTAAAATATGTAAAAAAAATCTTTTTTCAAAAATAAAAAGTTGAAAGAAAAAAAAAAAGTCGGCAAAGCATCACAACAGAAGAAAGGTAAAATATATCTTTGTACCATCTTAGCCAGTAGAGATAAAAAAATTGTTTAAAAGAACTGAGAGTCCTCAGTGGTTGATATCTTTTAATGGCTAACTGAAAAGATGGTAATTATAGCAAGGATATTGGTATTGAAAGGAAATTTCAAATCCCAGAGAGACAGGAGACTTTGGAAATATAAACTTATGATGACCTTTGTGTGATACCAATGTGATATGACTGAAAGAATGAGTGTGATTAGATAGGGATCATAATCAAAAGATATAGTTATCCCAGATATTATTTGACCCATCCATAATTCAGTATCAGAGAGAGATGTCCTCTGGCTGACCCTATTTCCCTATGACCAAGTGTACGTGTCAAACAGATCTTATGCAAAACCACAATTATCAGGAACTAACGTTTACAGTTCCACAGTCAGGAAATTTGTGGTTAGTGGATAACCGTTGTAAGGAAGCTAGCATGTAAAATTTACGGCTCATTGCAATATCCCCAGGAAAACAGTGGTCGGCCAGTGGTCGACTGGCAGAATATACAGGAAATGTGCAGGAAGCTGCTGGTGCCCACAGCAGCTTGTGGTCAAGTTACATGAACATGACTCAGCTGTCACATGCTGGTCACCAATTAACCACTCATAAAACACAACGTTCAAAGTTTCTTATAAAAGGACTGGACTCTATTAATGAGATTAGGGAACCCTTCCAGGACGCTGAAGTGTACACAGTACTCCTGTGATGCAAGATGCCATGTTGTTTCCTACTCATTAATCGAGTCCCTCCGATGAGAAAGGATTGCTACAACATAACGGTAATGTTGATTCATATTTCTGTTATTGTGTCATGGGCGTCACGTTGGCTCAGTGGTTAGCACTGCAGTCTTGCAGTGCTGAGATCCTGGGTTCAAATCCCACCAAGGACACCATCTGAAAGCAGTTTGTATGTTCTCCCCGTGTTTGCGTGGGTTTCCTCTGGGTACTCCGGTTTCCTTCCACACTCCAAAGACATACTGATAGGGACTCTAGATTGTGAGCCCCAATGGCGACAGTGTTGCCAATGTATGTAAAGCGCTGTGAAATTAATAGCGCTATATAAATGAATAACATTATTATTATTATTATTTTGTATAAGATTCTATCACTATAAAGTAGTTCTAATGCCTATGTACCATCATTGATTATTCATGTGCTAATAAAATAAATAGTATCTTGCTATAAAGAATCTTAGTATTCGTGCCTGATTAGGATATCAGTGAGCGCTTAGTAAGTACGGGCTTTCAGCCCCCTTTTTAGGAGAATTTAGCAAGACACTTTGACACATTCAGAGCAGGAATGAATGTGTCACATGGATTTATGTCTTTTTATATCAATTAAGAAATGTGCTCCTCAGAGCATCTGGGGGCATCACAGCCCTGGACCAGACCTCAATCAAAGGTCAATAAAACTTTTACACTGCTTATCTATGAACTGCTGCAATATTTACTGCCACAACAGTTTGTCTCCTTGCCATACTGATCGTTCTGCTTCACATAACTTGTCTTATTTACTGCTTCATTTTATTTCCTGTGTTGTATAAATATGTCAGTCTTCAGATTTTGTATTATACTGAGCCTGATGAAGAGACCTGCGTAGTCTCGAAAGCTTGCTATTATTACCATCTTTTCAGTTAGCCATTAAAAAGGTATCAACCACTGAGGACTCTCAGTTCTTTTAAACAATTTTTTCAACAGAAGAAACACAGCGGTTGGTGATTTACAGACTTCATGCAGGCATTACCTGGAAAGGATTCTCTACAAATTATTAAAAATTAACATTTTATTAATAGTTGTTAATTTGTTCAACTACTTTTGAGCCCCTGCAATATGGAGGCTTTGTAGAAAAATGGTTGCAATTCCTAAACGTTTCACAGTTAATTCTTGTTCAACCCCTTTAATTGAACCTGAAATTCTTCACTTTAATTGCATCTCAATTGTTTTATTTCATGTTAAAAAAAATAGCATATCGAGCTGAAATCAAAAAGATTCTGTCACTGTCCAAATATTTCTGGACCCAGCTGTATGTGGTTTGGTAGCTTTAGGCAATCCAAACTATTGTACGGGGTCAATATTTTCTGTCAGATGACTTTCTTGAAGAAATATTACACATACAGTGAGAATTTTGTTTATTAAACTAGAATTGTACTGATTTATGATGGATCATTGGCACTTCTATGAAATCTAACCAGAAAATTGAAAAAAGTGTTAGTGCTCCCTCTGATGATCTGAAGTTGTGGGTTGTATTAATTACCTAGGCATGTTAACAATGCAATTATTTTTATTTCTTCTGTCCATGGTGTTACAGCAGCTCTAGGTAGATGACCAAAATGAGATGTCCCCAGTCCACGAGATTCAAAACCCCCCGTACCAAGCAAAACCTACTGTGTCCCAACTTTTGTTGGCACACAGCTTTTTTATGTTCCACAGAGGGCGCGTCCATTCCACAGCAGACGCATTCTCTACATTAAAGTATAGGGTCGTAGCCAGACAACGGTCTTCTATGCCCAGGGAGCTGCAATAAACGAGGTGCGTAACTGTCGTTACAAACACCAAATCCATGATGACAGCCCCCAGTGTGTCAGTAAAACTAGAATTAAATAAAAACTAAATAAACAGTGAATTTAATTTTGTATTAAAAATACTTGATTTCATAATACAAGAATTAAAAAAAAACGCAAGACCTTACCTTTAAAGGAAACATGTTTCAGACTGTCAGTGATTTGAGACTGGGACGGAAGTTCACCTTCCAACAAGATAATGACCCAAAGCCTACTGCTAAAACAACACTCGAGTGGTTTAAGGGGAAATGTGTAAATGTATTGGAGAGGCCTAATCACAGCACAGACCTTAATCCAATTGAGAATACTTCTGCAAGTCGCTGTACACTTCAAATGAGGGAGGATTTCTATTTTCTGGCATCTCAGACTCAACCATGGATGACTCCAATGCAAGATATCATATAATGGATATTTGTACAATTCTAAACAGAGAATATATCTTTCAGGCTCTGGAAGGTAACAATATTTGACCTTTATGTATCAATCACTGTCCTCCTTTTTTACTCTAACTATATTTTGGGAGGCACTGAAAAAGATCATGTGATCTGAGCAAATAAGGGTCTGCATTTTCTAATTCTGAGGAAAGGATGGATACTCTGGGCTGTAAGCGGTCTTCAAAACCAATCTATCTCCAACAGAAGGACTTTTAAAAGCCAAAGTAATTGGGGTCAGTTTTAGGTTGGGGACCCTGTATTGGTTTAGCAATAAAAATGGTGGTAACCTGATTGCGATATGGGAGACTATACCACCGATAAAGCAGCCACAGCCTGTGACAAAGAACAACCTGTGACTTCTCTCCATTTACTGGTTATTACTCACCTGGGCAGTTATTTGTAGGAAACTCCTCCTTACACAGCTCATCACCCCTCACATATGTCTCTGTAGTATTAATATGGGTCAGATTTTTAACCTGAAACAAATATTGTAAAAGTCACAGACAGATGGAGAAGTCACATCTATGATCAGCTCTAATCCTGCCATCTCCACCGTTCTCATTACACAAGTATAAAATATATAATACTGGAGGATAAAACAAGACTGAGCACAAGACCTTCACAGCCATCTACACATCATAGGAAGATTTCATGACACCTGCTCTCCATCTACCTGATGATCATGAGGAACATCTGGATTTTCTTGTTTACAGTCCTGTGGAAGAAGAGGACGGGGACATCTCTCTGGTGCTGTCCTCTCACTGGATAGAACTGGAGGAAACACATACAGGGACTGAATTCATTCTTTACATACAGATAATTATAGGTCATGTGTATTTAGTCCGGTCTATTACCTGTGGATGTGAGGGGCTGGGGAACCTCCATCATGGCGTCCTTGTACAGATCTTTGTGTCCTTCTAAATACTCCCACTCCTCCATGGAGAAATAGACGGTGACGTCCTGACACCTTATAGGAACCTGACACATACAATGATACCGTCATCCCCGATCCCTTCATAGCATAACTGTATAATGTCCCAGCATTCCCAGCATTTTCACCTCTCCAGTCAGCAGCTCAATCATCTTGCAGGTGAGTTCTAGGATCTTCTGGTCATTGATGTCCTCATGTATCAGGGGGTGAGGTGGAGGCCCCGTGATTGGGCTCAGGGGTCTTCCCCATTCCTCAGACACAGGGTCCTGACAACGCTCACTAGACGTCTTCTTCACTACTGTGTAATCCTGGTTATGGAGAGACACATTAATAAATCTCACTACAGACATTTCCAGAGTCCTCACCTCTCCAGTTCTGTCCGTCTGTTATTCCCATAGATAAGAATGATGTAATGTGACGTCATCAGAATCTCTCACCTCTCCAGTAAGCCGGAAGAGGATCTCTAGGGTGAGCTGTAATATCCTCTCCACCATCTTGTCCCTGTCCTTTTCCATCCTTGATGGGTCAATCATAAAAATGATCTTATATTGAAGATCTCCACTGAGAGGATCCAATATTGTAGGGACCTGAATAGAAGGAAGATGAGTATGTAAAATCATAAAGAATTCCATGTAATGATACAATTCCTGAAGATGCTAAGGAGAATATACAATAAGATGTAATGGGTTGATGTATTCACAAACCATATACACTAGAACAGGGGTCTCAAACTCAGCTGGGTGTATGGGCCGCATATAAAAAAAAAAAAATTGAGAGGGGCCGCATTCTTTTCAGGACAAAGTGACATTTTTAATGAATTCATGTTTTTTCCTACACACCTTTGGATCACTTTTTTTGAACATTTTTTGCTTGTTTAGTATAACAAACCTTCACTTTTTTGTTTAGTTTAGTTTATATATAAAAAGCATTTTAATGGCAAAAAAAAATAAATCATGATTTATTTTGAATTTTATCACCTTCTTGTAATATTGTTTTAAAATTAGCAGCATCATATAGTAATCTTAGCCAACATCTTGTAGTAATGTCCCCATCTGTGTTCCCTGTAGTAAGGTGCCCAGTAGTATTATGCCCATCCTTGTAGTATTGTGTCCAGTAGTTTTGTGCCCATCCTTGTGCCCTGTAGTATTGTGCACATCCTTGTAATATTGTGCCCAATAGTATTGTGCTCATCCCTGTAGTATTGTGCCCATCCTTGTAGCATTGTGCCCAGTAGTATTGTGCCCATCCTTGTAGTATTGTGCCCAGCAGTATTGTGCTCATCCTTGTAGTATTGTGCCCATCTTTGTAGCATTGTGTCCAGTAGTATTGTGCCCATCCTTATAGTATTGTGCCCAGTAGTATTGTGCCCATTCTTGTAGTATTGTGCTCAGTAGTATTGTGCCCAGTAGTATTGTGCTCATCCTTGTGGTATTGTGCCCATCCTTGTGACCCTGTAGTATTGTGCCCATGTTTGTAGTATTGTGCCCATCCTTGTATTATTGTTCCCTGTAGTATCTGCTCATCCTTGTGGTATTGTGCCCATCCTTGTGCCCTGTAGTATTGTGCCCATTCTTGTAGTATTGTGCTCATCCTTGTAGTATTGTGCTCATCCTTGTGGTATTGTGCCCATTCTTGTAGTATAGTGCCCTTCCTTGTAGCATTGTGACCAGTAGTATTGTGCCCATCCTTGTATTAATGTGCCCAGTAGTATTGTGCTCATCCTTGTAATATTGTGCCCTGTAATATCTGCTCATCCTTGTGGTATTGTGCCCATCCTTGTGCCCTGTAGTATTGTGCCCATCCTTGTGGTATTGTACCCAGTAGTATTGTGCCCATCCTTGCAGTATTGTGCCTAGTAGTACTTTGCCCATACTTGTAGTATTGTGCCCTGTAGTATTGTGCCCATCCTTGTGGTATTGTGGCCATCCTTTAGTAACACGCAAAAAAAAAAAATTCTCTTCACCGTTCCCTCTTATTAGGCTCCGTGCCCACGATCAGGGTTTGCAGCGTTTTGAATGCAGCATGTTTCAGCTGCGTCTAAAACGCTGCGATGTACAGTACAACAAGCACAGTGGATGGATTTGTAAAAATCTCATGCCCACTGTGCTTGTGAGGCCAGCAGTGAAGACTGACCTGCGGTGCGGCTTGCAGAGGGGAGTCGCTTTCCCTCCCTAGGTAGAACACAGCAAGGAGACCGCAGCACTCTGAACCCTGATCGTGGGCATGGGCATCTGCGGTCTCTTAAGGAGGACCCTTGTGGCCCCGCAGGTCAGGACTCGCCGCGTCCACAACGCAGCAGGACCTGTTCGTGAGCATGTACCAGCTTGTTGCGGCCCGTGACGATCGCAGCTCTATGCCGGGGTCTGGCGCCGGCAGCACTTTACTACAATTGAATCATATACGGTGCCGCGCAGAGGAGCTGTCTGCATTATACCAATGGCTACCGCCGGCCAATCAGATGCAAGGAGGGGACGTCATACAGCGACGACACTTCCTTGCATCTGATTGGCGGGCACCTGCCATTGGTATGACGCAAACAGCTCCTTTGCGCGGCACCGCAAATGATTCAATTGTAGTAAAGTTGTGCTAGCGCCGACCCCCGGCATAGAGCGGCAATCGTCACGGGGTCTGGGGGCCGCAACAAGCAGCCTCGGGGGCCACATGCGGCCACCGGGCCATGTGTTTGAGACCTCTGCACTAGAATGTCAAGAACACCTCCCTCTTGCTGCATTAGTGACTCGGATGTGACTGTAAAGGGGACTGCGCTTCTTACACTAACTCGTCCACTCACCTACCACAATATCACAAAGAGCTAAGTGCACCACACAGCGAATTGCTCGGATACGGATGTCGCTACTCGTGGCTCGAGGTTCTCCGGACCCTAGGGCTAAGGGTCACACCCGAATAAGGAAGGGGGGTATTTACAGGGGAAATATAGTTTGTGACGCCACCCATGGTGTACGGTAATTGGGAGTACCGCCGCTGCCGTTGGGAGCACTCGGGGTGATTGAGTGGGGCAGCAAGTTGACGTTACCCTCCAAGGGTAGGGGAAGGCCCCGGGACTCTGGATGGTGGTATGGGATACAAGGGGAGCACAGGCTCGCTGGTTGCAGGGTGTTAATCAGGTACTCACTCAGCAACACAGCAGGCGCTGACAACAGGGCAAACCAAGTCTCTGACTGCCGCTGTCACCTGAAGGGAGCTCATCCAGGTCCCGTCCCCTGCAGCACTGCCTGGTGGTCCGTGACCCCCCTCCTGGCACAGTATTTTAGAGTGTCCTTTGTGGCCCGTCAGCTTGGAGCTTTCCGGGCGCCGCTCCTCACTGTGGCTAAGTAGAAGAGCTTGCTCTCAGGGGCTCATGCTTGGGATTTCAGTGGGCTGCTTGTTTGGAAAGTCCTATCCCCCTCGTTGCGCTAGTGCCCCTGATCTCTGAGCTTCGTGGGAACAGTCCGTAGAGGTCCTGTCCTCCACAGGTTAATTGCCGGGTTGCCTGAAGCTTCTCCCCGACCTAGGGTCCGTGTACCCAGTCGTGCCTTTGGTCCCAGACTGGTGATTAGGCCCAGGCTGCTCACCATCCTCAAAGACAGGTCCCAGGCACCTAGCCTCAATCCCCTGCGACCGGGGGTCCTACTCATCTAGGTCCAGACCTCAGTCTGCGACCTAGTCTGCTTCTCCCCTAGGAGCTACAACTCCCAGCTTCCTCAGAGCTCCTCACAGCTCGAGGCTACCACTCAACTGACTTGACACCTCCCACCTCCCTGCCTGACCCCTAGGTGGCCGGCCTTATTCCAGCTTAAGCAGCCCACTGGTGTGTCTGACAAGGTGTGGTGCAAGGTGTATCTAGGATTTGTGAATACTGGTGGAGGCAGTACTACATGTTAGGTTCCCAGAACCATGAAGTGGGGGGTGGGGGGGTCAAGCTCTGCACGGGGAGAGAAAGATTGTGCAGAACCCTGTGACGACTTGACTAGTTCAGGGCGTCACACATCAACTCCACAATGCTTATGAATAACAGTGGTCATTTTGATAGGCCAGTGAGACACCTGCCCTGTTTGTCACACACTTGTACACCTACGTTTCTGAACTGCCTGAAGGTAGTCTTACTGTGCTCTGGAAAATGCAGGGTCACACAACCAGGTTATACTTTTCTTCTTCATTGTTGTGGGTATGTTGGGAGCAGCAGGGAACAAACTTATTAAATTTAATATACATTACTTAAAAACATCATGAAAAGCTAAAAGGACATATCGTATTTTTCGGAATATAAAATAAACTTTTTTTCCCCCAAATGTTGGGGGAAAGTGGGGGGTGCGTCTTATATTCTGAATATAGGGCATGGCTGTGGGAAATGAGAGTGCTGCGGTGGAGCGGGTCATCGGCGGCATGCGCAGGCTGTAGCAGCGCCTGCCGTGACCACGTGGGTCTGCTCATTTTATATGCATGCATCCTCCGCCCATCATCTCTCAGCACTGAAGCCAGCTCTGACAGGTGGGCGGGATGATGGGGGGGGAGCCGGCCCGCGTGATCAACTACAGCCTGGAGTGATCATGTGTGGCTATATTCACGGACCCCTGCGCATCATCATCAGCACGGGGGGCAGTGAATAAGTATGGTATACTCACCGGTCCCTGCAGCATCGCGATGTCCTCCTTATCTGCTGGCCCGCTGATCTGTGTAGAGAGCGGTGAGCACAACAATGACGTCATCCCTGTGTGCATCTCTCTCCACACACATCAGCGGGCCAGCAGACAGGAGGTCATCGTGATGCTGCAGGGAACGGTGACCGGCTCCACACAGGTCACCGGCGCTGCTGCTGGCACAGACAGCAAGACGAGTGATGCTGCTGGAGCAAGGAAAGGTGAGTATAAACGTTTATTTTTTCTGTGCCACAAGATGGGGGTATTTAGCAGCATGGGGGTATATAGCAGCATGGGGGTATTTAGCAGCATGGGGCTATTTAGCAGCATGGGGGTATTTAGCAGCATGGGGGTATACAGGCCCGGACTGACCATAGGGCAATACTGGCAAATGCCAGATGGGTCGGTGCCTGTAGTGGGACGGTGCCTGTAGTGGGACGGTGCCTGTAGTGGGCCGCTGTATCTGCAGTCACTGCCGCACTCCTCAGCAGTGTTTGCATGCCGTGCACACACTAGCTGCAGCAGGAGCAGGAGGCAGCGCGCTGCGCTGTGCCGGCCCTGCTGTGATAGAGTGCCCGAGATGCACACACTGCTGAGAAGCACGGCGGTGGCGTTGCCAGTGACCACAGCTTCCTCCTTCCTATTCAGATGTATTTGCATTTTTCAGACATAAATACATTTGAATAGTGCGCCGGGACTGGGCCCCAGCCCCGATGTGCAGCAACGTGTGCTGCGGGCGCCACACTGGATACATAAGCCAGCGGTAAGGGCTCCATGGAGGAGCCGAAGATGAAAGGTATAATTAATGAGGATGAGTGGGGAGGGACTGAGGACACATAATGGGGGTATATTTGTGAAGGAACACAGCTTTCTGACAAGCAGAGGTGGTATTCCGAGGGAGGGGGAGGTAGGAGTGTGTAGTGTGGGGGGGGTGTATTTTATAATGGGGGGGCATTGTATTTGTATGTATGTGTAGGGGGTGAATTGGGGGTGCATTGTATTGTGTGTGGCGGGAGGGGTAATGGAGGGTGCATTGTATTGTGTGTGGGAAGAGGGGTAATGGGGCGTGCATTGTATTGTGTGTGTGTGGGGGGGAGGGGTGATGTGTGTGTGGGGGGAGGGGTAATGGGGGTTGCATTGTAGTGTGTGTGTGCGCGTGTGTGGGGAGGGGTAATGGAGGGTGCATTGTATTGTGTGTGTGTGGGAGGGGTAATGGAGGGTGCATTATATTGTGTGTGTGTGGAGGGGTGATGGAGGTGCATTGTATTGTGTCTGTGTGGGGGGGGTAATGAAGGGTGCAATGTATTGTGTGTGTGTGTAGTGGGAGGGGTAATGGAGGGTGTGTGTGTGTGTGTGTGTGTGTGTATATACACATTACAAAAGAGCAGTTTGGGGGAAATAGATAAATAAAAATAATAATAGAGGGGCAATATGGGGGGCTATTATGGAGAGAGGCAGTGTGGGGGTATATTATAAAGAAATCAGTGTGGAGGGGACATTATGGAGGGAAGCTCTGTATGGGGACATTATGGAAAGAGGCAGCGTGGGGGTATATTAAGGAGAGAGGCAGTGTGGGAGGTATTTTGGATAAGGGCAGTGTGGGGGGATATTTTGTGAAGGAAGCACAGCAATTATTTATTCAGGGGCACAGCATGGGAGATATTTATATTTATGGGGCAGTATAATGATTCTTTTATTTTTAAAGGTGCTGTGTGGGGAAGTGCTGCTGAAGAATAAAGAGGGAGGTCTGCAGAGATGAGCGGTGGGCACGAAACCTCATCATGGCGTCTGTACTGCGTGGAGACAAAAAGGATGGGAATGACTCAGAAGATGTCACCTATAAAAGGTACCTGGATGTAAATGATTATTTGTGATATGCCTGCGTCTTATCAGTATTGTGGTTCCTGTATGGTCCACAGTCTGATAACAACAACTCCCAGCATCTCCTTACCATTGTTAAGGACACGCTGGGAGTTGTAGATTACGGCATCTTCCGAGCCTTCCCATTGATCTGCATTGTAAAATACAGAGTGTTTTCCGAGTGCAAAAACACCAGAAGAATGGAGCGGACACTTCATTTAATCACTTGGTGGTTTTAGAAACCCGAAGTTGGTAAAAGATGCTCAAAAGCCTGAGCCTGTGCACAGCGAGAAGATGTATATGGCCATTCGAGTATTTTTCATAGTAGTTTCCATGGTGGGATCTGACCCCAAAAAATGTCATTGCACATTCCCTAAGTGGTATGTGTCCAAAATTATCACCAGTGAAAACAGCTTCCCTGATCACCTATCTGTAGAATAGGTCAATATTAGTTCAGGGGGATCTGATTTTGTATCCCTGTCCATCAGCTATATGACGGCAGCATTATGTGGAGAGCAGCATCCTCTTCATTATCTGCGAGACCCAGCTCTGTAGGGAAAATAGCGGCTTCACCAGGCCCTGCTACTAAAAGCAATAAATAGGCCTGAGCTGTAATACTGGACGCAGCCGTGACTCCATGTTATACGTCGTGTTACACAATCGCACAAAGATATTACACATTCACCACCCGAAAAGTGGGCCTGTGCACCCCCAAATGCCAGGGCTGAATTTTAGTCCCAGTGTAAGGGGTGGGCAGACCCCTTACAAGGAGGCGCAGTTTTCCCCCCTGAAAGCTGTTAATGTTGATGTTATTAATAAAAATGTTTATACTGTTTTAGTGGGTTTCCCCTAGTGGCCGGGTGGGACGGCTGTCCCCATAGAAACAGTGCAGGAGAGAGGTGGAGCCGGCAGCTTGGGGGAGGGAGAGAGTGTGTTGTAGAAAAAAGGTTTTGAGTCTGGAGGCAGTCGAGTCCGGGACAGGAGAGAAGGAGCAGTGGGGGCAGGGTGTGGGAGCTAGGTGAACAGCGTACGGAGAGAAGAGAAAGAGAAAGTGTCCTCTATGGTGAAGCAGGTTTGAGTGGGTCGAGTCTGCGGTAGCCGGAGTGGGAGCCCAGGTGAAGTAGAGTAGCCGGGCACATCCCCACGAGAGGAGACGACAAGAAGAGGTTTTCCCCCCCATCAGGAGTTGTGAACCGAAGCTAACAGATTACTGCCATTGTTGTGAAGATGCGTGCAATAAACATGCCTTCTGATTCAACTGATCTTCGTCTGCAAAGTCTGTATACGTCTGACAGCGTTCTCTGTATCACCACACTCTGCCCCATCAAACAATCTCCTGTCCCAATAGTGACGGCGGGGCCGGGGGTTAGCCTGGCATACAAAGGGGCCACGACTACAACCCCCGGCACCCCGTTACACCAGTCCGGCCCTGGGGGTTGTGAGGCAGTGACAGGGGTAATATTTGAAGACCGCTATGTGTCCCCCAGAATGTGTCTGGAAACCCTCTGAGTTTGCTATAGCTATTACGGGGAGTATAGCACAAAGGGTAACAGGGAGACAGATCCTTCCTCTCAGTCCAGGTTTTGTAGCAATCCTCATGTCCATGATTTTAGTTTAAATGTTGCAGAGAACATCAGGGTGTGTCTCAGTTGAGAGCCAGGCTTGATGAAGCTAAC
Source organism: Anomaloglossus baeobatrachus (assembly GCF_048569485.1). Taxonomy (NCBI): domain Eukaryota; kingdom Metazoa; phylum Chordata; class Amphibia; order Anura; family Aromobatidae; genus Anomaloglossus; species Anomaloglossus baeobatrachus. Next base: position 534,269,193 of record NC_134357.1, on the reverse strand, counting down.
ACATGCTGCGTGAGCTGAGCTGGCTCTGTGTGGAGTGAACACAGGCCAAGAGTATGAGCCTAGGAGAACCTTAAACAGATCCCTGCGGTTAACGGGGTCCTAAGGTAACAAGACTTTTTATACCAAGGATTTGTCTATATGCACCGGCTGTGATCCGGAAGAGACTTTGACTGTGGGAAATTGGATCTATTTATGCTGCAACAATAAATAGACTGTTGGTGTGAACACGCTGCTGCCTCACTGCCTCACGTTTTTGCCCAAGCAACGCTGCTACCTCACAGGGTATATGTACAAGGATGGGGATTATATACAAGGCAGGAGGATCATTACCAGGATGGGATACCTTAGTTAGAGAATTTGGGGACATTACCCCTATAACAGTGTCAGCAGCAGATCCTCGCCCCATAACAGTGTGTCATGACCACACTTTTTGCTTAAAATTTTATTTTCCTCCTCTAAAACCAGGGTGCGTTTTATGGTCTGGTGCGTCTTATAGTCCGAAAAATACGGTACACACAAGTCAAAATGGTACTAAAAGAAACTAGTTAAATGTTATGAATGTAAGTATTCCAACACCGATAAAAGGGAAATAATGTCTATTTCAATGCCAAATGTCCAAAATCACCCTGCAATGCTCCTCTTTTTCCAGTAAATGTTCATACCATCATAAGGATGGTGGTTGGTCCAGGATCTGTGGGCCTTGGTTACATTGGTATTGGTATCAGGTAAATAGATTGTTAGTGTGAACACGCTGCTGCCTCACGTTTTTGCCCAAGCAACGCTGCTACCTCACATTATGGTGGAGAATGCGGGCAAGGCAGCCTGGTTGCTAAGGGCAATGGCCTAAGAGGTACTTCCCCGGAAAAAAAAAAATATTTTTTTTTTTTTTACTGACTGTTTGCGGTGGATTGGCAGGTCCACGAAGCTTATAGGCGTTGCAGCCTGGTTGCTAGGGGCAACAACCCAGTGTCCACATGTTTATGATCAAGCCTGCAAGGTTACAGTTTAACTTAGCAGCCACCATGGAGGATCTTGTAAAGCAGCTGGCCCAGTCTAGTGCTCAACTACAGCAGGCTTTTGCACAAACCAGTGCACAACAGCAACAGGCTAATGCTCAGCAGTAACAAACCAATGTCCAGCTCCAGCGGGCGTTAGTTCAGCAACAGGAGACAAACAGCTTGTTGACTCAGCAGCTTGCGGCTCTGCGAGAAGCGCTCCCAGTGGTAACTCCAGGTCATCCAATCCTACCTGCGGCCCAGGACAGATTAAGGGCAGCACTTACAAAGATGAGTGCAGAGGACGACCCAGAAGCTTTTCTCTCTGTGTTTGAGAGGACCGCTGAGCGAGAGACATTGTCTATCGACCGTTGGACTGATGTTGTGGCCCCGTTCTTGGTAGGTGAACCCCAAAAAGCCTACCTGGATCTTAGCAGTGGGCCAAGGACTATGGCACACTGAAAGGTGAGATCCTTGCACGAATGGGGGTTAACACTTATCTCCGGGCCCAGCGAGTGAATTAGTGGTCCTTTGTGGAGGGAAAACCTGCACGTTCACAGGCCCATGTCTTACTGGTTCTTGTGAAAAAATGGCTCCAGCCGGAGACCTTGAACCCCAGACAGATGATTGAGCGGGTGGTGATTGAATGGTTTGTGCGGACTTTGCCAGCCCCCATTCAACGGTGGGTGGGACAGGGGGATCCCGGTACCCTAGACCAACTAGTGAATTTGGTGGAACACTACACAGCTACCCAGGAGTTCGTCCGGGACTCTGCTTCACGGTGGGCACTCCGTAGGGATACGCCCTCTTCACAGTTGGTGAAAGACTCCCGTCCCTCCTCGAGTGCTGCCCCGTCTTCAGCCCTGGCAGAGAGTAAACCCCAGACTAAGGTCAGCCGGAGTCCCGGTTCCCCAAAGTCGGACACCCGAAACAGGGACACCTCTGCTGTTATGTGCTGGCGGTGCCATCAGCTCGGGCATGTGATGGCACAGTGCCCACTCACATCAGAACCCATAGACTGCCAGTACGCTCGCCGGGAATCAATGTATGCCCATACTGTTTGTGCCGTAAGCACTGTTACTATGGGGGAGGAGCCCCATCTCTGCAAAGTACGTGTTAATATACAGCAGAGGCTTTGTTGGACTCAGAAAGTGTAGTGACTCTTGTACATGCCTCCTTGGTCTCCGGGGAAAACCCCACGGGACATAAAGTAGGGGTACTTTGTATTCATGGAGACCTACGTGAATACCCTATGGAAAGGGTCACCATTGCTACCTCATGTGGAGAGGTTCAACATGAAGTGGGGGTGATTAAAAGACTTCCATATGATGTTATTTTGGGAAGAGACTTGCCCCTGTTCTGGACATTATGTGGGAAGCGACCTAGCCCTCCGAGGTGTATGATTGAACCAGGCCCTGAGCCGGACGATCCCGACTCAGGGATACCTGCCGTAGGGGTCACCAGTATAGGGACAGAGTGTAACCCTGCCAGGTTCTCCCTAGAGGTAATGGCAGGAGAGGTTGAGCCACCCGAGGCAATCCCGGAGTTGAACGTGTCTCCAGATAATTTTGGAACAGCACAGCTCCGGGACCCCACATTGGCTTCTGGACGTGGAAATGTACAGGTAATTGATGGGGTACCCCAGCGGCCTGGTGCCAAGCTGGAAACTCCCTACATGGCTCTAAAGCGAGAGTTGCTCTATCGGGTTGATACAATCCGGGGGGAAATAGTGGAACAGTTGGTGGTCCCTCAGCCGTACTGCCATCAGGCCTTGGAATTGGCTCATAACCACCTAATGAGTGGGCACCTAGGTGAAGAGAAAACGGAAGGCATGTTTCAGCGGTTTTACTGGCCAGGGGTCGGCGCAGAAATTAAGAGGTTCTGTGAGTCCTGCCCCGTTTGTCAGTTGACTGCACCCACGCACAGTTTCCGTAGTCCTCTGATACCTTTACCCATTATAGAGCTGCCTTTTGAGCAGATTGCTATGGATCTGATCGGACCCATTGTAAAATCAGCCCATGGTCACCAGCACATCCTGGTAGTGATGGATCACGCGACGCATTATCGGGAGGCCGTTCCACTGCGTCACACCTCGGCGAAGCTTATTGCTCGGGAGTTGTTTGCTATGTTCTGTTGCGTGGGGTTACCCAAAGAAATCCTGACCGATCAGGGCACTCCCTTTATGTGTAAAATTACGAAGGAACTGTGCAAACTCCTCCAGATCAAGCAGCTACGCACGTCAGTGTACCATCCCCAGACCGATGGTCTAGTAGAATATTTTAATAAAACTCTGAAGGCTATGTTGAAAAAGGTGGTCTCCAAAGAGGGGAAAGATTGGGACATGTTATTGCCATATTTAATGTTCGCTATCCGCGAGGTCCCACAATCTTCCACCGGGTTCTTGGCATTTGAGTTACTGTATGGCAGACATCCGCGGGGACTGATGGATATTGTTAAGGAAACTTGGGAACAGGAGCCCACCCCTCACAAAAGCACGGTGGAATACGTTATGGGTATGCAGGATCGTATCACGGCAGTAATGCCCATTGTTAAAGAGCATTTGCTGGATGCTCAGGCGGCCCAAAGTACTCAGTATAATAGAAAGGCCTCCGTCAGGTCTTTTAAACCGGGGGATCGTGTCTTAGTCCTAATACCTACCGCAGAAAGTAAGTTCTTAGCCAAATGGCAAGGTCCCTATGAGACCCGGGAGAAAGTAGGGGAAGTAAACTATAAGGTGTATCAGCCAGGTAGAAGAAAACCAGAGCAAATATACCATGTAAACCTGCTGAAGGCGTGGAAAGACAGAGAATGTATGGTGGCTGACGTAACGTTGGACCTAACCTTTTCAGGTGCCTTGACAACAACAAAGGAGGAGTCCCCTGATGATGAATTGGGAGTAAGGATAGGGAATTCTCTCTCAAAACAGCAGAGACGGGAGTCTCGGAGGTTAGTACAGCGGAATACGGATGTGTTCTCAAGCCTACCAGGCCGAACAACCGTAATCCACCATGATATTGTCACCGAGCCTCAAGTAAGGGTACGCCTGAGGCCATACCGGGTACCAGAGGCTCGTAGGCAAGCCATTGCGGAGGAGGTAAAAAAGATGCTCAATCCACCAGCGAATGGGCCAGTCTCATTGTGCTGATCCCGAAACCAGACGGTTCTTTAAGATTCTGTAATGACTTCCAAAAGTTATATGAGGTTTCGAAATTTGATATGTATCCCATGCCCAGGGTCGACGAGCTGATAGAGAGACTGGGACGGGCCCAGTACTTCACGACTCTCGATCTCACTAAAGGTTACTGGCAGGTGCCGCTGACAGAGGCAGCAAAAGAAAAGACCGCTTTTGTCACGCCAGGGGGGCTCTATCACTATGTCGTCTTGCCATTTGGTTTACATGGGGCTCCGGCCACGTTTCAGAGATTAATGAACATAGTGTTAGAACCCCATCAACCGTATGCCTCCGCATATTTGGATGACATCATCATCTATAGCAGTGACTGGAGCACCCACCAATCTCAGGTACAAGCGGTAGTGGATTCGCTCAGAGCTGCTGGTCTGACGGCGAATCCACACAAATGTGCTATGGGTCTCAAAGAAGCCCGTTACTTGGGGTATGTGATAGGACAAGGGGTTATCAAGCCACAAGTAAATAAAATCAAAGCCATTCAAAACTGGCCTCGTCCCCTTACCACAAAACAGGTAAGAGCCTTTCTGGGTATAATGGGGTATTACCGACGATTCATACCCAATTTTGCTGGAAGGTTGGCGCCTTTAACCGATCTCTTAAACGGGAAGAAGTCGGTCATGATCCACTGGAATACACAAGCAGAGGAAGCCTTTCAGGCGCTAAAGGTAGTCCTATGTGGTCAGCCTGTACTTGCCAACCCTGACTTTCAAAAGGAGTTTATAGTACAGGCAGATGCCTCTGAGGTGGGTCTGGGTGCAGTTCTGTCCCAGGAGATAAGATGGAGAAGAGCACCCGATCACCTATTTAAGTAGAAAACTCAGCCCGGCAGAGAAGAACTATAGCATAGTGGAGAAGGAGTGCCTGGCCAGAAAATGGGCTCTGGAATCCCTATGCTACTACCTGCTGGGGCGACACTTTCGCCTGGTGACAGACCACTCCCCTTTGGTCTGGATGAGGAATGCCAAGGAGAGAAATGCTAGAGTCACCAGGTGGTTTCTCTCCTTGCAGAACTTTCACTTTTCTGTGGAACATCGGGCTGGTAGGTTGCAGGGCAATGCGGATTCCCTCTCCAGGGCCCCCTGTATGTTAGCGTATGTTCAACCCCGCCCGTTTGAACTGAGGGGGGGGATATGTGAGGCAGTGACAGGGTTAATATTTGAAGACCGCTATGTGTCCCCCAGAATGTGTCTGTAAACCCTCTGAGTTTGCTATAGCTATTACGGGGAGTATAGCACAAAGAGTAACAGGGAGACAGATCCTTCCTCTCAGTCCAGGTTTTGTAGCAATCCTCATGTCCATGATTTTAGTTTAAATGTTGCAGAGCACCTCAGTGTGTGTCTCAGGTGAGAGCCAGGCTTGATGAAGCTAACACATGCTGTGTGAGCTGAGCTGGCTCTGTGTGGAGTGAACACAGGCCAAGAGTGTGAGCCTAGGAGAACCTTAAACAGATCCCTGCGGTTAAAGGAGTTGTCCGACATAACAAAAATGTTTGAGTTTAAGCTAATCTGTGCTGTATTGTCATATTAATCACCCCTACATTGTTATTTTTTGTTTTCTAACTTTTGTTCCTCTTGAATTATACCTTTTATTCTGTGCAGCTTCTTGTTTACATTCAGCTCCAGCAAACATGTCCACTTCCTGTGCAAAACCTCCCAGTCACAGCTGGCACCGCCCGGCCTCAGTGTCCAGCCGCACCCTCTGCCCGCCCCCTGCACACACATTCCCTGTCAGTTTATTCTGCCCCAACACTGACCTCTCATCACTACACGGCAGGACACTACAGGGCAGGACACTGCAGGGCAGGACATTACAGGACACTACAGGACAGGACACTACAGGGCAGCACATTACAGGACACTACAGGACAGGACACTACAGGGCAGCACATTACAGGACACTACAGGACAGGACACTACAGGGCAGCACATTACAGGGCAGGACACTACAGGGCAGCACATTACAGGGCAGGACACTACAGGGCAGCACATTACAGGACACTACGGGACAGGACACTACAGGGCAGCACACTACAGGGCAGGACACTACAGGGCAGCACATTACAGGGCAGGACACTACAGGGCAGCACATTACAGGACACTACAGGGCAGCACATTACAGGACAGGACACTACAGGGCAGCACATTACAGGACACTACAGGGCAGCACATTACAGGACACTACAGGACAAGACACTACAGGGCAGCACAGTACAGGACACTACAGGACAGGACACTACAGGGCAGGACACTACAGGACAGGACACTACAGGGCAGCACATTACAGGACACTACAGGACAGGACACTACAGGGCAGCACATTACAGGACACTACAGGACAGGACACTACAGGGCAGCACATTACAGGACACTACAGGGCAGCACATTACAGGACACTACAGGGCAGCACACTACAGGGCAGCACATTACAGGACACTACAGGGCAGCACACTACAGGGCAGCACATTACAGGACACTACAGGACAGGACACTACAGGGCAGCACATTACAGGACACTACAGGACAGGACACTACAGGGCAGCACATTACAGGACACTACAGGACAGGACACTACAGGGCAGCACATTACAGGACACCACAGGACAGGACACTACAGGGCAGCACATTACAGGACACCACAGGACAGGACACTACAGGGCAGCACATTACAGGACACTACAGGGCAGCACAGTACAGGACACTACAGGGCAGCACAGTACAGGACACTACAGGACAGGACACTACAGGGCAGCACATTACAGGGCAGGACACTGCAGGGCAGCGCACTACACGGCAGATCACTACAGGACACTACAGGACACTACAGGGCAGGACACTACAGGGCAGGACACTACAGGGCAGCGCACTACAGCGCAGCACACTACACGGCAGCGCACTGCACGGCAGCGCACTGCACGGCAGGGCACTACAGGGCAGCGCACTACACTACAGCATTGCAAATAACAGCCCCACATCGGGCTCTGCACCCCACGCCACATCGGGCTCTGCACCGCATACACACACATCGGGCTGTGCACCGCATACACAAACATACATACACACACACACACACACACATCGGGCTGTGCACCGCATACACACACACACACCACCCCATAGGGAGTACATACTCACCCGTCATCGGTCCCCGCCGCTCCTGCACGTTCGCGCGCTGTCTGTGCTCTAGACATATCAGCACAGTGGTGACTTCACCGCTGTGCTGAAGAGAGCTCAGACAGCGTGCAAGATGAGAAGCAGCGCTGCGCTGCTTCTCATCAGCACTTTCAAATGTACCGGCATCTGTGATGCCGGTATATTTGAATGTGTGATCCTGAGCATGGGGGCCGGTGCTGGAGCTGACACCATGGCAGCTGCCGCCAGGCCCCGCCGCCAGGTCACGGACCCCCACAGCAGTGCAGGGGGAGGTGCGGGGGAATGTGTGGGAGGGTGCAGGGAAGGGGGGCGGGGCTCATCGCACTGTACAGCCCAGCAGGGAGGCGACATGCTGTTTCCACATTTGCATGTCAACATGGCCCTGCCCATGTAGACATGAAATGACCGGAAGCAGCAAAATCGCGGCAGGAGCGGTCACATGACCGCTCTGAGCCGGGGGAGAGGGGCTGACAGCAGGGCAGGTAAGTGGTCTCTATCTACTTACCTGCCCCAATGTAGCCCCATAGGGAAATAATAAAAAAAAGCAAATTAAGCCGGATAACCCCTTTAACGGGGTCCTAAGGTAACAAGACTTTTTGATACGAAGGATTTGTCTATATGCACCGGCTGTGATCCGGAAGAGACTTTGACTGTGGGAAATTGGATCTATTTATGCTGCAACAATAAATAGACTGTTGGTGTGAACACGCTGCTGCCTCACTGCCTCACGTTTTTGCCCAAGCAACGCTGCTACCTCACAGGGTATATGTACAAGGATGGGGATTATATACAAGGCAGGAGGATCATTACCAGGATGGGATACCTTAGTTAGAGAATTTGGGGACATTACCCCTATAACAGTGTCAGCAGCAGATCCTCGCCCCATAACAGTGTGTCATGACCACACTTTTTGCTTAAAATTTTATTTTCCTCCTCTAAAACCAGGGTGCGTTTTATGGTCTGGTGCGTCTTATAGTCCGAAAAATATGGTACACACAAGGCAAAATGGTACTAAAAGAAACTAGTTAAATGTTATGAATGTAAGTATTCCAACACCGATAAAAGGGAAATAATGTCTATTTCAATGCCAAATGTCCAAAATCACCCTGCAATGCTCCTCTTTTTCCAGTAAATGTCCATACCATCATAAGGATGGTGGTTGGTCCAGGATCTGTGGGCCTTGGTTACATTGGTATTGTTTACTTTCTTATGTTTTAGACACCTTAGGTATAATCTGTCACAAAAGTGAAAAATGGCAGTAATCTATTTTGATATAACATTGTATTGAGACATGGATAATTCATGTCCCAACAGAATGGATGGTAGAAGTACAATCCAGGCTGTTTCTAGCATATAGATTTGCAAACTACTACAAAAAATATATATGTTTATCCTGCCATGTATGTGCAAAGGTACATTGGTATTACTTATGTTTAAGCACCTGGGGTATAATCTATAAGGCACGTTTCTGCTTTTTGTACCATGGAAGAAAGTTGTCAGTCAGAAACTCCATATACTTTGCATAGGTCATTTTCCCACCTTCAGGAACCCTAAAGGGGCCTACCAGATGTCTCCCCAAGATACCGGCCCAAAACATGACTCCTCTACCTCCTTGCTGACGTCGTAGCCTTGTTGGGACATGGTGGCCAACCATGCACTACTCCATCCATCTGGAACATCCAGGTTTGCTCGATGTGCCGCCCCCATGCCAGCAGTCGGGCTGCTCGGATCCGCAGTGTGGCTCGAGGGATTCTCCGGACCCGGGGGTCGCGCGGACACTTCAAATAAAAGGGGACGTACATATACGGGGATTGCTGTAATCACTTGGTGACGCCACCCACGATGTGTGGTGAGATGTGGCACCACCGCTGCTGTTGGGGAGCACCCGGGGGCGATGGGATAGCAGCCGGATATTAACCCCTCCATGGGTAGGGATGGATGCCCCAGGGCCCAGTGTCTCTGTGCTGAGGATGGTGATTGCAGGGGCCGGCGCACCTGGTCAGACCGGGGGATGTCAGTGTACTCACAGTCAAAAGAATCAGACAAGTCCATCGGTAAACCAAGGTGCTGGTAGGCCGGCCACCGCGGCCGGGTGTACTCTGGTCCCTCACCCGGGGTGATGCTCTGTGCCACTTTCCTCTGCACTATTCTTAGTTCTCCTTCGACTTCTCGGTATAGAACAAGGGAGTCCGCTCCCAGAATTACAGGTGGGAGCCTTGCCCGCAGACACTGACCCGTGGGATCTAAAGGGGCCCTGGCGGATGCCCTATCCCTCTCGTTGGGCTGCCGGTCTGCTTTTTGAGACTTTGGGTGGGAAAGGACCTGTAATCCTGTCATCAACTGGTTAATTAAAGTCGGTGGTTCCGATCTCTGCTTCAGGGTCCAGGTACCCCCTCTGTGCACGGTTTCCGGGTTGGTTCTTGGTGTCGGTACCGGCGGGCTCCTACCCTGTCCCGGTCCACCTCGGATCTCCGGCAGCCATATTCCCGTCTCCTGACAGACACGGACCACCGTCTGCCACCTAGCCAGTATGCCGGAGCTCCAACTCAGACACCTTTCCTTTTTGACTTTCTCCTCTCCTCCTTTGAACTACCACCATTCAACTCCAAACTAAAAACTTAACTCTCTCTTTACCCGCCCCGGGTTCTCTAGACCCCTAGGTGGGCGTTTTCCTTCCGCCTGGTCCCGCCCACTGGTGTGCCTTTCCTACCCTGGGGGGGTGACTAGGGTTTTGTTGGCTCGGTGTAACCCTGTGAGGGAAAGTGTTATGTGGGGGCCTACTTGTGTGTGCGATACCTGGCGGCGCCAGGGCGTCACACTCGACACTCATCAGTAAACAAGGCTGTTTGAAAATTAGTCTTCGTGTATGTCTGTGCCCACTGCAACCGTTTCTGCTTGTGAACACTGGTTAGGGGTGGTCAAATAGTAGGTTTATGCACCACAGCAAGCCTTTGAAGGATCCTACACCTTGAGGTTCGAGGGACTCCAGAGGCACCAGCAGCTTCAAATATCTGTTTGCAGGTTTGTAATGGCTTTTTAGCAGCTGCTCTCTTAATCCGATGAACTTGCCTGGCAGAAACCTTCCTCATTCTGCCTTTATCAGCGCAAACACATATGTGCTCAGAATCAGCCACAAATCTCTTCACAGTAAAGCGGGCTTTACACGCTACGACATCGCTAATGCGGAGTCGTTGGGGTCACGGAATTCGTGACGCACATCCGGCCGCATTAGCGATGCCGTTGCGTGTGACATCGATAAGCGATTTTGCATCGTTGCAAAAAACGTGCAAAATCGCTAATCGGCGACACGGGAGTCCATTCTCAAATCTCGTTACTGCAGCAGTAACGAGGTTGTTCCTCGTTCCTGCGGCAGCACACATCGCTGCGTGTGACGCCGCAGGAACGAGGAAGCTCCCCTTACCTGCCTCCCGGCCGCTATGCGGAGGGAAGGAGGTGGGCGGGATGTTACGTCCCGCTCATCTCCGCCCCTCCGCTGCTATTGGGCGGCGGTTCAGTGACGTTTCAGTGACGTCGCTGTGACGCCGCACGGACCGCCCCCTTAGAAAGGAGGCGGATCGCCGGTCACAGCGACGTCGCCGGACAGGTAAGTATGTGTGACGGCTGTGGGCGATGTTGTGCGGCACGGGCAGCGATATGCCCGTGTCGCGCAACAGATGGGGGCGGGTACCCACACTAGTGATATCGGGACCGATATCGCAGTGTGTAAAGTAGCCTTAAGATGATCACGCTTAAGTTTTCGTGAAATATCTAATGTTTTCATCCCTTATCCAAGGCATTGCACTATTTGATGCTTTTCGGCAGCAGAGAGATCCTTTTTCTTTCCCATGTTACTTGAAAACTGTGGCCTGCGTAATATTGTGGAACATCCAGTTTTCCTTTTATTGGGCTCACCTGGACAACTAGGTATCACAGGTATCCGAGATTGATTTCAGTGATCCAAAGAACCCTGAGACACAATACCAGCAATAAGTTTCATTAAAAAAAAAAAAAAAAAAAAGATTAAATCGCTATGACACTTAAATCCAATTTGCATAATAATTTGATTGAACTAAACATGCACGTCACATTGACATCTGTAGCGTTGGCTCCCTTTGAAATCATATATGGGAGAACTTTTCTGTTACCGCAATTAAAACCCTTTTAGGGTACTTTCACACATCCGGATTTTTGCTCTGCGGCACAATACGGCGTTCTGCAGAAAAACCGCAACCGGCTTTTGTAACGCCGGTTGCGTTTTTTTTTGCATAGACTTACATTAGTGCCGTATTGTGCCGCAGGGGCTTGCGTTCGGTCCGGTTTTTGCCGCATGCGGCAAATTTAGCCGATGCCGCGGCCGGATCGAACGTTCCCTGCAACGTTTTTTGCTCCGGCAAAAAACACTGCATCGCCCCGCATCCGGCCGCTGCGGCGCATTTTTCAATGCATACCTATGGAGGCCGGATGCGGCGCGATGCGGAAAAAAAACGCATCCGGCCGCCGCATGCGGTTTTTTCCACTGCGCATGCTCAGTAGCATGCCGCAACCGGAAAAACCCGGACGGGCCGCATGTAAAAACTTATGCAAAGGATGCGGTGTTTTCGCCGCATCCGTTGCATAGTTTTCACAGCCGGATTGAGCCGCAGAGCTCAAACCGGATGTGTGAAAGTAGCCTTAAGAGAATAGATGAGGAAGCAAACTGTACATCGGCAGAATACATGGTTAAGATACTAACTCAGAAAGAAGTCTCTGCCCCCAATATTGTTTCAGGAGAACCACTTAGGCTACTTTCACACATCAGTTTTCTGCAATCAGGCACAATCCGGTTTGTGCCTGATGCAACGGATCCGTCTCAGAGTGTGTAAAAACTTATGCGACGGATCCGGTAAAAAAGGGATCCGTTTTTTTTTGTTTTGTTTTTTTAAAGCTGAGAGAGAGACCCCATCATCATTCCATACGCAGGCACTCCCGCACGCACCATCCCCGCACACATCCCGGCACTCCCGCACGCACCATCCCCGCGCACATCCCGGCACTCCCGCACGCACCATCCCCGCGCACATCCCGGCACTCCCGCACGCACCATTACCGCACACATCCCGGCACTCCCGCATGCATCATTGCCGCACACATCCCGACACTCCCGCACGCATCATTACCGCACACATCCCGGCACTCCCGCATGCATCATCACCGCACACATCCCGGCACTCCCGCATGCATCATTACCGCACACATACCGGCACTCCCGCATGCATCATCACCGCACACATCCCGGCATTACCTCAGTGATGTCCCTGCTGACAGCGCGACTTCCTTCAGTTGCTGCGTGGAGCTGATAGAGAGCGGCGGTGTTCTACTGCCACTCCTGTCAGCTTCATGTAGCAGAGCTGAGAGCGTCGCGGGACCTCGTGGATTAAGTCGGACCTGGAGGGGTATTTGGGGATTTTAATAAAATGGTGAAAGAGGGTGTTTTTTTGTCTTTTATTCCAAATTAAGTATTTTTTCGGGTGTATGTGTTTATTTACTTTCACTTACAGGTTAATCATTGGGGGTGTCTCATAGACGCCTGCCATGATTAACCCCTTATTACCTCGATTGCCACCGCACCAGGGCAATTCGGGATGAGCCGGGTACAGTCCCAGAACAGTCGCATCTAATGGATGTGGCCATTCTGGACAGCTGCTGGCTGATATTGTTAGGCTGGGGTGCTCCCCATAACGTGCAGCTCCCCATCCTGAGAATACCAGCTTTCAGCCGTATGGCTTTATCTGGCTGGTATTAAAATTGGGGGGGACCGCACACATTTTTTTTTAATTATTCATTTATTTTACTGCAAGATATAGACCCGCCCACCGGCGGCTGTGATTGGTTGCAGTGAGACAGCTGTCACTCAGCGTGGGGGCGTGTTTGACTGCAACCAATCATAGGCGCCGGTGGGCAGGGAATACGAGATTGAATAATGAGCGGCCGACATTTTCAAATCAGAAGAAGCTGCCAGCAGTGTGAACGCCGTGCAGCCCCGCGCCGGTGATTTGTGAGTGGGTGAGAGTGAGTGAGAGAGAGAGAGGCTGGGGCCACACGGGGCACTACTGCCATGCTCGCATCACACTCGGCTCGCGCTGGCAGCATAGCAGAGCAGAGGGTCATGCGAGTCTCCCTGCGTCTGCGGTCCGACTGTACGAGCAGACCACAGCTGCGGGGGCTGGCCAGGCTCTCAGGAGGGGCGGGCCAGCACTGAGGAGGGATTTCTCTCCCTCCTCCGTAGCCGGCTATTGCGATTCTCGCTCTGCACGCACGGTACACCAGTGTACCGCGAGTGCAGTGCGATTTTTCTCTCGCCCCATAGACTTGAATGGGGGCGAGAGAAAAGAGTCTCTCATTACAGTCGCAGCATGCTGCGATTGTTTTCTCGTTCCGATTAGGGCTGAGAAAATAATCGCTCATGTGCGCAGACACACAAGCTAGAATTGGTCCGAGTGGAATGCGATGTTTTATCGCACTCCACTCGCACCGATTTTCTTAGGCCAGAGAGAGAGAGATTTTCTGACAAACAATGAATTTATATCACTTCTGGGCATGCTCAGAAGTAAAAACCGAATCCGGTACATGCTTCCGGCATTTGATGCATGCCACCGGATTCGGCGTGTATAGACTTTCATTATGCACCATGCCGCACCGCGCCGCACCCGGCGCGTTGCGGTTTTTTGTCAGAGAAAAAAACGTTGCAAGAGACGTTCCATCCGGCCGCCGCATTTGTCAATTAAGAAGGATCCGGCAAAAGCCGAATGCAACACAAGGACATCAGGCACAATCCGGCACTAAAACAAATCAATGGGGATAAAACGGATCCGGTGCCGGATCCGTTTTATCCGTTTTTTTCCGGATTGTGCCTGATGGAAAAAACCTGATGTGTGAAAATAGCCTAAGAAAGCCTGAAATTGTGAAACAGGCTGACTGGATCCTTCTGAAAGTGATAAAGAAGAAACACTTGCACCAACCCAAGTGGGAAGGTGCTTACTAAATCCTTTTGACTACTCCTACTTCATTCAAGATTGCTGAAGGAACCTCCTGGATCCATCTCACACTGTAAACTTGTCACATAGGGATAGAATAGGCTCTGACCTACTTGTCCAGCTATGAAGGGAGGTTTTCCACAAGGTAAACTTGTCTCAAACTGGTGACTACCACCATCCCTTGAGAGTCATATCTAGGATGCATCTATTAGGGTTAGCCACAGGTATATTATTTGCATCCATGGTAATAGGAAATTGGAGCATAATAGATCCAGCAGGGAAGAAAAATCCAGAACATTGGAACGGTTTTGGATTCAAGACCTTAAATCTCACTTTTGATGTCTGGTAGGATGCTACCATTCTGGTGGACTTCTGCCTGCTACATAAAGGACACAGAGATAAGGACCAAGCTGCCAAACTAACGGCGACGGGATGTGTGCTGACTGGTGTAAGGCTAAGGACACACAACCGGCTTTTCTCCCATTTGTCGGATCCAGCGCGCTCCCGTACACTGTTTACACTACAGTGGCTGCGCGACAAGCTCCAGTCACGTGCTGTCATGTGACCGGAGCATGTGACCAGGAAGTTGCAACGCAGCCACTGTACTGTATACACTGTACGGGAGCGCGCCGGATCCGACAAGCCGGATGTGTGTCCTTAGCCTAAAACAGCATGGAAAACTGTGGCCCAAGAATATGGCTATAAGCCTTATAGCTACATAGAGTTAAAAGCCACGCTCTCCATTAAGAAAGAAAGCTCCCCTTGTACAAATAAGGATGATTGTAACCCACTACTGATAACCTTAAAAAACCCTAAAATGAGGGACCAAAGGTTATATGTCATTGGAGCTGATGTATCCTGAACAGACCCTATAGGATATTTCTCCATAGAAGTTCAGAATAAAGCCAAAACACGACCCAAGGAAAGTATGTTAGAAAGAACCACTTTAGAGTTCACGGGATCCACAGTAAGGCTATGTGCGCACGTTGCGTACTAGCCCTGCAGAAATTTCTGAAGCGATCTGAAGAGCACACATGCGCTTCAAATCGCTGCAGAAAATGTCCATAGAAAAAAAAAAGCCGATTCCATGCGCTCTGCCTGCAGCTCCTGCCATAGACAGAGCAGGAGCTACCGGCAAAGCGCACGGAAGAACATGTCACTTCTTGAACGCAGCGCTTCGGGCAGCAGCCGAAGCGCTGCGCTCTAAGACGCCACATGCGCACGGCCCCTGCACAATCTCCATAGATTATGCAGGGGACGCAGGACGCATGCAGTTACGCTGCGCTACAAAGCGCAGCGTAACTGCATGAATTACGCACACGTGCGCACATAGCCTTAGATTTACTAATCTGACTTATGAAGTTAAACTAGCTCTAGAGAGAGGCTATGAGGAGAAAAAAATGGTTAGAATGGCTAGATACATTGAAAAAAAACAACTAAACTGTATAGCTTGTGAGTCAGCCAGACCACAGCTTGGAACTGTCTCTCTTCCCTTTAATCATCAGGAGGACCTAGAAGGACATAAGTAAACTATACAATAGAATGTATATCCCCCTCAAATAAGGAAGGGAATTGTAAATCATTATCACTTCTTTCCGCCACTTAAGTAACCAGATATCCCACCACAGGTGATTGCTTATCCTAGTATTTATACTTGTTTTTTTAAGTCTTTCAGGGAATGGATACAAACTTGGTGAACTCCAGGACGACATTTGGACAGAACGAATCAATGTCTGCAACAGTGCAAACTACTCAACCATATGCCGACCGATGAGAGTACAAGTATAGGAGCCAAACAAAAAATTGCAATAAAAGATCATTTTGATTTCAACATTAAAATACAAAAGAGATAAAAGGACACTCATAACAGACCCAATCTGTTGTATTATGCACATACAAAACTCAAAAACATTTACATGATACACAAAACATATATCACTGTATCAATAAAAATGGCTCACTGAAAAAAACCCCAATATATTTCAACAAAATCTCAAAAAGATGGCGATAAGTTTAAAAAAATTATTTAAATCCACAGAAAAAAGGAACAGTTTAGAAAAAGATTGCTGTATGAATGCATGCTAGTAATGAACTATAAGGGTTTCTAATGTAGAGAAAGTCCAAGGAAGTGAAATAGAAATCACACAATAGTTCATAATGGTCATGGAATACTATGTGGTCAGAATGGAAGTCTTATTACATAATGGCTTCATAACAATATGCTGGTTATGTAAACAGACTGCTGATATAGCAAATAAATGACAGGGATCCTAGGTGTTCCAAGCACCAGGGAACAAGAGAACAGAGAAAATATACAGATAAAAAAGGCCAAGGAAAAAAAGATGGAAAGTGAGCCAAAGTGCAAACAACCTGTCGGTCAGATAGACCCCGACGCACGTTTCATGTGCTACTTCTTCATGATCCCCAGAACTTTTTTTTTTTTTAAGAACCCGAACTTTAGTGTGTTCGCCCATCTCTACTCACGTGTGTTTCATACACAGAAGTTTGAGGAAGTTTTCAGAACTTCATTCTTTAGACACACACACAGTAGACAGGAGATATTTGATATTGAAGTCTCATGTACAGTAAGAAAAAGAAGAAAAATCCAGCTGTTCAGGCGAGGAAAGCCACAGTCTTTATTTTAACATGCAGAAACAACGGATAGCATGACCAGCACTACGCGTTTCAGGTGAAACAATCACCCTTAATCATGATCATGATTAAGGGTGATTGTTTCACCTGAAACGCGTAGTGCTGGTCATGCTATCGATTGTTTCTGCATGTTAAAATAAAGACCTGGCTTTCCTCGCCTGAACAGCTGGATTTTTCTTCTTTTTCTTGAAATATTGGGCTGTGGTAGCGCCTGTCCATGCTCCAGGGAGAAGCCAGGAGTGAGCATATACACAGTGAGCTGATACACACAAATTGGACTCATTTACAGTGTTTGTTATATTTTATGTTTATTTTGGATTTTAATGGGGGGGGTTTGCATACTTTCCACAGGTTTCTCTATATCATGTAAAAATGCCAAAAAAGCAGGTGTTAATGTGTTACAAAATAAAATTAGCACAAATATCTCTTGTAAAACACTATGCAAAAATAATTAGACATATAATGCTACTTTTCAAAAAATATGAAACTTTATCAATGTAAAAAAAACAACTCTTTGTAAACCACATCTAGGCCATGGGGCAGCATCGGCATGGCTGCAATGCTAATCCTAGCAGTTTATTTATTTGCTTCTGCAAATAGCAATCTAACGGTGCATTCAGACTACCGTATAACTCAGACCAAAATCGAATCACAATGCTCAGACCGGCCGGCGGTTCTCCTGATCAGAATGTGACAGCGTGTATTTCTATGCAGGTGTCCAGCTCGGGTCAGATGAGCCATCGGCTAGTCCGAGCATTGCGATGCAATCATCGTTCGGTTATACAGCCATCTGATTGCACCTTAAGGTTACGGTTCCACTTGCGATAATCACGGACGAGTGCAATCCGATAAAACATCAGATCGCACTTGCACCAATGTTAATGAATCAGGCAGTGTCCTATTTTTTCCTCAGCTCTAATTTTGCTGAGGATCAAATCGCAGCATGCAGAGTAGATCGCATCAGACTTGCTAATGCAAGTTTATGGGTGCGAGAAAAATAATGCACGGCATTACATACGCATGTCAGTGATCTCACACAGATGCTAGGTGAGAAAAAACTACACTCTCATGTCATACGGATGCTAGGCGAGAAAAAAAGTGCACTTGCATGACATACACAAGACCATACACATGACATTCAGCCCACTTTTTGGGACGATTATCGGAGTGATTATTTTTACGCAAGTAGGACCGTACCCTAAGACAGATGTACAGGACTCCTTTATACCACTCACAGCCCCCTCCCTCCTCAACTACTCCATTGTGGGGTACTGCTGAGTTACTACAGTTTGATGAAACTGCTGATTTCGGAAGGATTGATAGACTGTATCAGAGGCTGATCTGTTTGTTCTTCCTTTAGATAATTCTCCACTAAAGAAGTCTGCCCATGACTGTCTGAGTTACCAGAGGAAAGCTTTAGGCCCTGTGCGCACTAGAAAAAGGTTTTTCTCAAGAAATTTCTTGAGAGTCTGAAAGATTAGCACACTTGTATTCAAAAAACGCACCAATAACGCATGAGTTTTTACCGCGTTTTTCCGCAGGATGGTCCCTGCGTTATTTTATGATTATCTATGGCAAAAAATGCAGGTACCTGCAAAAAAGTAGTGACATGCTCATTCTTTTTCTCAATAAAATCTGCAGAATGAATTTTCTTGAGAAAAAAACGCAGTGTGCGCACAGCGATTTTTTTTTTTCATAGGTTTTGCTGGGGAATGTCTGCAGAAAGGTTACAACCATTTTCACCAGAAATTTCTGCAGCAAAAACGCAAAAAAAAGCGGTGTGCGCACAGGGCCTAAGGGTGTATGTGTTGAGGAGAGCCGTAAGATGAAATACTTAATTAACTTCTTGACAAGGGATTGTGGGAAATATGTCGATTTGCCTTACATAATTCAGGTTTCTGATCATATACATGACACAGATATAAAGATGGCTGCCATTGCCTGTTTCTCCACACCTTGCCTGGAATGCAAGGAATGTCCAGGTGTAAGAAGATACCATATAAGGGAAGACCCCTGGTCAAGCTAGAAGACCAAACCATCAGCATGGATCCACCAGATGACGTCCCTCCCATCACCATCACCATGGATCCATCCAATGATGTCATAGACCCGCCTACAATGACGCCCACCAATCAGCTCATGGACTAACACATTGTTCTACCCACTGACCAATGAACACATCCGGACATGCCCCTTTGCAAGGTTATATCAGAGCAAGCTCAGTTGTAATAAAGGCAGAGCATGGGCTGACTTCTGTCGAGGAAAGATGAATATCCGACTGTGTCTGATCTCATTTTTCAAGCATGCACTCGATCCACACCATTTAGACCAGGCAGTAGGCAACTAGTGATCTCTGATTAAGAGTTCACACTAACATTATTGGTGCCCAACGTGGAGCCAATAGACGGAGACACCTGAAATCCTGATGAACCGGCAACTGGAATGGCATGACGTGCTGGACACCCCAGGAAATTGATCACTTCCTAACGAGAGTACGGTAGGTCTGCTGATTTTTCATAATCTGTAGTCTTCCCGTGGTCTCGGTGGGGTGTGTGGCACTGATTGCCTGACTGTGTCCGGTTTTTTGGGGTATCTGTTGACGGGCAGACGGGTCTCTAGGCTATTGGCCATATTAATCTCGGAAGAACCGTCACATATTCAGTTGCCTGCTGTCTGTTGTGTGTATTTGTGAAGAGGGGAAATTAAGAGAGCATGTGGGTTTGTGAGTTCTGTTAGTTGTCGCCTGTGATATGGTTTGTGGTTCTAGTGGAAACTTAAGTAGTTAATACGGTTTGGTACAAGACCTAGAGGCAGACATTTTAGATCAGATTTTAAAATGGTGGACGAAGCACATGGCTGAGGCATGATTGAGACAAAGAAAACAAAGTGAGTCGGGGGATGTGCAATGGATTGGATGGAGTACTATATACTTAGACAGAAACATGAGTGTTTTTAACTGTAGTTGGATCAGGGCTGTAGATATCTGAATGTGTGTATATGATATATATAGATGTATGTGTGGTGTATATGTATGGAGTCCAGACTATAGAATATAGGGGGAAATAGTTTAGAAAAAGAAAGAGGGGTTTGCCTTCCCCTCCCCCCACATGATGCTGCAATCCCAACAAAGAGAAGGAAATCACGTGCTGTGGGGCCATTTTCTACAGGCCTCAGTGGAGCTGACAAAACTGCAGCCACTGAATAACATGAAGTGTTAGTAAATGTTTATAGCACTAAAACATGGAATATTGAATGATTGGGTAGTTGTGGAAGACACTTAATATAGATCCAGTGTGCAGGTTGGATTGAGTCAGGACAGTCACAAGGAGCAATATCTTATTAATTAGTAAGCAATAAAAGAAAAGAGAAAAACCTTAAAATAAACGTACCTTAAAACAGATCTGATGAAAATAAATAAATATTCCATTCTGATAAATTGATCCTGAGAGTTGTATGTTTTAAAAATAAATAAATAAATATATAAAAAGATAAATATATCCATGCGAAGAGAGGTCGCAATGTTGAGTTGTCTTGCAGAAGAAAAAAAAAAAAAAGAAACAAAACCTGTTTTTGGCTACAGGGGGAGGAGGAAAAATACAGGTTTACCACTAGAGTTTCAAGTTACAAGGGGGGTTAGTCCTATCTATTGTTTTGTCATAAAAAGGCAAAAAGAGGGAAGGTAAAAAAAAAAAAAAAGAGAAAAAAAAAGGGTTTCCACATTTAATTCATTGCAAATTATATTGGAAACAAGGTCATTAACAATAGTTTTTTTATGTTACTAATTTTATCCTAAAGGAATAAAACTTAATTGTGGAAATGTTTAGATTTATTGGTAGATACAAGAGCATAGGAAGCTGTTTAATCAGATGGATTTCTATGGTAAAGCAGCAATTTATAAAAAAGTAATAGTATTCATGGACAGAATTATCACACAGATGCTGAAAATTTCCTGATAATTTCCTCAATTTTGCAAATATGAACGCCTCTATATCCACAGGTTGTGTTATCATTAAGATTATAATTGTTGTTATTAATAATAATAATAATAATAATAATAATAATAATCTTTATTAATAATATATTAATAATTACAATAATTTGGTTTAAGGTAAGTGGAAGATTTATGGCATTCTGTGTTTTATATATAATGTATTGAATCATCTGTTTTCTTTTTATAGAAAGAAAGATTGTAATGCAAATTTCTGTGGTTCAAGCGAAGGTTGAAAAGCCATTGAAATGGATTTCCATTATGAAATGATACATAACATATTTATGGTGTTCACGGTTAGGTACAATCTACACAATGTGACTTTTATTCCTAAATGTAAAGCTCTGGGGCCACACATTTTTTGAATCTAATTATGCTTTGGATAATAGATTCAAAAAGGGGGGGAGATGATGTGGGAAAAATCACGTATTATTTAAGGTTTTAATTTGTTCATCGATTGGGTTTTTCTATTAAGTGTTTTTTATATTTTTATCTGTAAGGAGGATACAGCAGACAGACATATCTCATGATTGCTCTGATGTAACAAGAATTGTCAGGTTTTGAACATGTCTCAGATGAGCCCATTGCTAATGCAGATTTTGAGTTTTTCCGTAGATGGATCCAGATACCAAGATGCTGGTTGATTCTACACTGGATATGCTGAGGTTACGCAACATGAGGTAATAAAAATGGAACCACTCCTCTCCCATCGTAATAGGAGAACGAGATGAAGATTTGCGATCACTGTGGTTTGTAGAGCGGAGTGGGGTAAGATAGGAAAATGTGGAGTGTGACGTGATAAATCTATAAAGACCGTAGAGAGTGTATATGAGCCCAGGTGGAGGCGCTCTCCTGTTATCAAAAGAGCCGGTGACTGATGGAGCAGGCAACAAAGAAGCAGTGAATGGGCCTAGAGTTGAGAGTCCTTTACCAATGCAGACCAGTAGCAGTACCTCGGTAGCTCCTGTCACGTCGTCCGTGACATTGGTCACTCCTTGTGTTTTTAAATCCCTACAGGAACAAGCGATTCAGCAAGGAATGGCGTGTGAGACGCAGGGAGCCAGCTGACTGAGGAAGGTCTGTGGATAAAGGGCGGTAAGCTTTCTCTGCCATGAGCGCTCTACTCAATAATGGCCCAGGTAACCCATGTGACAAAGGTGTTGGGATGGACAAGATATGGGCGGCACCACTGCTCAGTACCCAGGTGGCCAGACACCTCCAGTTTTGTAAGACGTGTGCTTATTAAGGTAGAAAAACTGTAAAGACCTCATAGCAACACCCCCCTCATCCGCTCTACTGCTCCGGTGATTGCAGATTAGTCGTATACATCTACCATGAGTAGGTTTATATGTGTTTTGTGCGTGTTGTGTGAATTTCTTTTCAGGTCTGCTCTGAAACATATCCAGTATGGAAAACATTACTGCTGAAAAACTCATGATGCTGGTGCTATGTAAAAATGGAGTTCCTAAAAAGCGGTAAAAGTACATATTCTATAGCAGAGGTCACTATAGAGATCAGTACTTGGGGATGCCCCTGATGAACCCCGTCTGCCATTGTGAAGAGGGGAGAAACGTGTTGGGATTCTTTCATGCTGAGTGTGTGACAAATATGCGTTTATTTTATTAGCCTGAGTATCAATTGTACAGTGGAGAGTCTGTGATTGGACGAAATCTCCTCATGACTTTACCTGGCCTTATTATTATTATTATATTTGTACAGTGGGTACATGTTATACATGTGAGATATTTAATTTCTTTTAGGGTTTGGTCCTTGAATTTGCTATATCATATTGATTTAAGCTACCAAACAGCTATGTAAATACAGAGTGTGAATATTTAATCTTTGGGAATGAATTGGATATATATAATTGCATATTGACTCCTCTTTATCCCCTGTATCTCACGGTTTCTATATTTCCCTCACTGACATTAGCAGCACGTATTAGCTTAGCAGTGTAGGGATAGGGAGGGTGAGCCGTCGGTGAGCGGGGGCGCCAATTCGCCTTATAGGGTGCCGACCTCCGCTGCGAGGTAGGGAGAGTTTAGGGCTATTGCCCCAATCCCTGCCCCCTCCTTTATTGGAATATTTAATTGTGTCTATAGTCTATAGTATGTTGTGTGGAATTTTAATGATCATAACATAAACATGTAACGATCCACAAGATAATGGTGGACGCTGGCAAATCATGTAACAAATGTTCATTTTCCTTAATAATTAGATCTTTATATAAGGTATTTTTGGTTTAGTACCTAGAACGTGATTATATTTCTCACAGATACTGCAGATACAGTGTGATATCCTGACCAGTGATGTACGAGCCGTATACAACTGCCTGTATAGTGTGTTAAATATGTGTATCCTCCAATTCCAGATCCTAAATCAGTGTTAGGAGCACGTGGTCTCCAGCCAGGAGACTGGGTGATCCTAAAAAGACAAGTCAGAATGATCCCCGAGTCAGAATCAGGTGGACCGATCCAGCTTATCCCAACCACAGCAACTTCCATGAAGCTTGAGGGAAAACCCATCTGGAAACAACAACCACTGTAAAGAGTCCATCGTACCGGCAGAATGAGAGTCACAACACACATAGTGCTGGATTATCTCACATAGAACCTTATGGAGAATTTCTAGATTGGGGATGATACATGGGAAATAACCATAAGGGAACAATGGGTACAGGAACATTACACAAATAAGGGCTCATGGTGGGAAAAACATTATCTGACCTGAACCAATCAATTATTTTAAAGGTTTAAGTGACTTAAGGATAACATACACTTGTAGGTAACTGGTATTGTTTTATTTGTTGGTATTTGAAGCCGTAAAAGTGCTACTCTGTGTTACTGAAGGTAATCAGATCCATGTGTAAGGGAAATCTTGTTAAAGGCCTCCTGGTGGTAGAT
This sequence comes from Anomaloglossus baeobatrachus, assembly GCF_048569485.1. Taxonomy (NCBI): domain Eukaryota; kingdom Metazoa; phylum Chordata; class Amphibia; order Anura; family Aromobatidae; genus Anomaloglossus; species Anomaloglossus baeobatrachus. The sequence continues at coordinate 534,245,303 of NC_134357.1, read as the reverse complement.
TATAGACCCGAGACAAGAAGAGATCCATTAGTGTTGTGATACAATCAGGTGTATTCGGGTAGAAAAGTCTCGAAAACACGGACAGCACTCGGATATTGACTGAGAATCAGCCTTTCAGAAACAGTAATGCTAAAAGCTGCAGCATAACAGTAAGAAGCTTATTCTTACAATTGCCTTACTCTTTCTAATCGATTAATCTCAAATTCTGAGTAAGCTCTTCAGCATTAAATAAATCTGTTCTAGTTACCTGTGCCTCTGTGAACTGTGTGTGCGGGATGTGATCAACTCTCTGATCAACAGTCTGTATCAGTGGGGGCAAAGGCTTAGTATTGCTTGTATAGCGGATAGAAAAATGAAAAAAGGTTGCAGTTAAAGCATTAGAGCTGATGTGTTAGAGGACCACGGTAGGGTCAGAAGGTTAATAAAGTATTTAGGGGGGTCTGTTGAGGAGAGCCATAAGATGAAATACTTAATTAACTTCTTGACAAGGGATTGTGGGAAATATGTCGATTTGCCTTACATAATTCAGGTTTCTGATCATATACATGACACAGATATAAAGATGGCTGCCATTGCCTGTTTCTCCACACCTTGCCTGGAATGCAAGGAATGTCCAGGTGTAAGAAGATACTATATAAGGGAAGACCCCTGGTCAAGCTAGAAGACCAAACCATCAGCATGGATCCACCAGATGACGTCCCTCCCATCACCATCACCATGGATCCATCCAATGATGTCATAGACCCGCCTACAATGACGCCCACCAATCAGCTCATGGACTAACACATTGTTCGACCCACTGACCAATGAACACATCCGGACATGCCTCTTTACAAGGTTATATCAGAGCAAGCTCAGTTGTAATAAAGGCAGAGCATGGGCTGACGAGGAAAGATGAATATCCGACTGTGTCTGATCTCATTTTTCAAGCGTGCACTCGATCCACACCATTTAGACTAGGCAGTAGGCAACTAGTGATCTCTGATTAAGAGTTCACCCTAACATATGCCCACGGTAAGGCTTCCTGCCATTCTGCTAGCAGCGCAAGTTCTTTTGTGCAGATGCTAGTGTCCTGTGTGGGAGAACGGGTTGTACCAGCCCAGGATCAGGATTACTAACAGCGTATTTTCACAGTGTTCTTACTTTCAGAACAATAAATTGACATGTTGCAGCTCGGAAACCCGCGACGCAGGTAAGTTTACACAGTGTTAAAAAGAAGCATAGTGGGCAGATTTCTATAAATGCCATCGACTGTGCTTGTCCTCTGCTTCTTTTCCCACATTTAGATAACCATCTGGATTTTCACCCCATTAAAAATTGATATCGTTCCTCCTCTCCTCTGATTTTCCCACTTAGGCCTTGTGCCCAAGCTGCGGATTTTGACGTAGATTTTCAGAAATCTGCAGCAAAATCTGCATGTCCATTGTAAAGCCAGCAAAGTCTATGAGAATTCAGAAATGCTGTGCCCACGTTGAGTATTTTCCCCTTACGTATTTGGTGCAGATTTCCTTTTTTCTGCACCAAATACGCAAGGGAAAAATAAGCTACGTGGGCACAGCACTCCTGAATTCTCATAGACTTTGCTGGCTTCACAATGGTCATGTAGATTTTGCTGCAGATTTCTGAAAATACGCGTCAAAACTACACAGTGTGGGCACTGGGCGTAAAGATTCAGGATTATCACATTTGTAAAACCCAATAAATATCATTGTTAAATAATATCACTGCCCCAGTAATGGGGAATCTCCACATACCTCCTCCTGCAGAGCCGCACACTAGAGATATGGTTGATTGGTAGATGCTAGAATGTATGGGCTCCTTTCAGGTATGATGTAATCTGTCACATGATAGGGGGCGTGTTCAAAATGCAGCCGGAATATACGTTATTTATTTTAAATCCACATGGGCATAGGGTTGATTATAATGAAAGCAGGGGGTAAGAGCTCCAGATGGGGTGGGGGGGGCAGGGGGCGGAGCCTGCATGATTATAGAGGACAGGAAGAGACATCACCACGCCCCCAATCAAGTCAGCCACGCCTACTAACCAGGGAGAAGCCCATACATTCTATGCTCAACCATAGCTTGCTCTGTGCCTACAGGACCTGTGATGATGTCACATGGAGGGGAGGAGTCAGGGGTCACATGATCAGCTCCTCAGTGTATGCAGGACTGTATGCTGTGCTGGTTGTCATGGTGCTGGGTGAGGGGAAGTTTCTGTGTGTGGGGTCAGGAGGGGTTTACAGTGTGGATGTAGCAGAGTCGTGTGTGTACGAGGTGTACGGAGCGGAGCCGTGTGTGTACGAGGTGTACGAAGCAGAACCGTGTGTGTACGAGGTGTGGGGAGCGGAGCCGTGTGTATACAATGTGTACAGAGCAGAGCCGTGTGTGTATGAGGTGTGCGGAGCGGAGCCGTGTGTGTACGACGTGTACGGAGCAGAGCAGTGTGTGTACGAGCTGTACAGAGTAAAGTCGTGTGTGTACGAGGTGTACGGAGCAGAGCCGTGTGTGTGCGAGGTGTGCGGAGCGGAGCCGAGTGTGTACGACGTGTACGGAGCAGAGCAGTGTGTGTACGAGCTGTACAGAGTAAAGTCGTGTGTGTACGAGGTGTACGGAGCAGAGCCGAGTGTGTACGACGTGTACGGAGCAGAGCAGTGTGTGTACGAGGTGTACGGAGCAGAGCAGTGTGTGTACGAGGTGTACAGAGTAAAGTCGTGTGTGTACAGAACGGAGCAGAGCCGTGTGTGTACGAGGTGTACGGAGCGGAGCCGTGTGTGTACGAGGTGTACAGAGTAAAGTCGTGTGTGTACAGAACGGAGCCACAAGTGTATTGGGTGTTCGGAGCGGAGTCGCGTGAGTCTGACAACTGCAGAGCAGAACCGCGCGTGTTATATTTAGTTTTTACTTTATTCGCCATATGAGAGAAATAATTGGATACATTTTCTCATTATCTGGTCGTTCTGTCGGCATGTGCCTCACTAAGTGTGCATCTATAAGTGTATAATAATGAATTAGACCAGAATTGCACTGGAAGGGACCTGAAGGTAACTGGATACATAGACCCTATAAACAATGTTTCTGTTTCTTTTCACATTCACCCCTATAATAGTTCACTTTCTACTTTCCACCCTGATCCCAACACCCAGTTATGAACTGGTCATCTCTCCCTCCATCTCACCTTCTCCTCAGATCTGTTCCTCCATATGACACCCTGTGTCTCCAGACACACGTGGCCACCTGATGGCCTCTCCTGCTTCTAGCTACTAGTGATGGGCAGTCCGGCTCTTTTTGGTGATCCGGTTCCCATGGCTCCACTCACCAAAAAGAGTCGGATCTTTCAGATCATTCTCGGCTCCTTATTAAATATGTGTTCACCCCAGGGGAACACACATTTAAGATTATAGTAATGCCGCCAAAACCCCGCCCACCCGTGGCTAAACCCCGCCCACTTACAAGCGACCAATTAGATTGTTGAGTAGGCGGCGTTTAGCCACGGGTGGGCGGGGTTTTGGCGGCAAAAAGAGCCGTTTAGAGATTTTAGTGGCTCACACTGGTGATCCAGCTCCTGTCGGTCACTGCAGGGAGCAGGATCTTTGTGTCAGATCGTTCGCAACCTACACATCACTACTAGCTACTGACACTCTCTCTGCTCCTTCTTATTGCTGGTGATATCTCCCTAAATCGTGGCCCTCCTCACTCCCCACAGTCACTTCTAACCCCCATCCACGATATATGACAAATTTTCACAACCCTTCTAACCATATACCCATTCACCCAGCCCCCACTCCACCAGTCCCTCTAACAGCAGCCTATGGAACGCTCTCTCTGTCTGTAATAAACTGTCCTACATCCATCATCACTAACAAACTCTCCTTCCTCGGCATCACTGAAACCTGGCCCACCGCCTCTCACACAGCCTGTCAACCTGCAGTTTTTTTTATAGTGGTTTCTATGTCTCTTACACACCCCACCCGAGTAACAAGCATTGTGGAGGAGTTGGTTTTCTCCTGTCAGATAAATGCTCCTTAACCCCATTTCCACTGCCACCCTCCTTTACTCTTCCCTCTTTAGAAGTGCACTCCGTCCGCATCTATTCCCCCTCCAACTTCTAACTGTCTGTCATTTACCGCCCCCAAGGGCCGGCCACCACCTTTCTTGACCACTTACCCACCTGGCTACTTCATTTCCTTTCCATTGACATCCAACCATCATCATGGATGACTTTAAAATCCCCATTGACATTTCCCACTCATCTGTCTCTAAACTTCTAATACTCACGTCCTCTTTTGGTCTGACTCAATGGTCCTGTGCAGCTACTCATAAAGATGGCCACATGCTGGACATCATCTTCACTCATCTCTGTTCCCTATCTAACCTCTCAAACTCGCACTGTCTGACCACAACCTACTCACATTCTCTTCCCTATCTTCTCCAAGTACACAACCCCCCTCCACAAACTTTCATACCGTCATAGAGATCTCAAACACCTTGATTTATACTCACTTTCTCAGTCCCTTCTCCCTCTTGCAGACATTGCTTCTTTACACGATGCAGATGCTGCTGCCACCTTATATAACACCACAATCTCTGCAGCTCTCAAATCGGTCGTCACCCTCATGCTTACCAAAACTTGCACAATCAACAGGCAACCTTGGCACATGAACCAGACTAAAGAACTGAGACGGGCTTCCAGGATTCCTGAGCGGAGATGGAAGAGATCCCATTCCGCCGAGCACTTCATCACATACAAACAGTCCCTAACTACTTTCAAATCTGCACTCATTGCTGCAAAAAAACCCTTCTTCTCATCCCTCATATCCTCCCTGTCGCACAACCCAAAACAGCTATTCAACGCTTTCAACTCTCTCCTCCGTCCCCCAGTGGTACCTCCCTCATCTCAGCTGAAGACTTTGCCTCTTTAGTCAAGTGGAAGATTGACAACATCAGAGGAAGCTTTGGCCCACAATCCTCAAAGCCCATCCTCATAACTACTCAGCCCTCTTCCTCCAAATCCAGTTTCTCCACCATGACAGGTCATCTTTACTCTCTACTCTCAAGATCACATCTCACCACTTGTCCAATTGACTCGCTCCTATCCCACCTCATCCCCAATCTCACCAGTCTTCACCCCAACCCTAAACCAGCTATTCAACCAATGAATAACAACTGGTGTATTCCCTTTATGCTTTAAACCTGCCTCCATCACACCCATACTCAATCTATCGCCCCATATCCCTTCTCCCCAATGCCTCAAAACCTACTGAAACAACATGTCCATCTTGAACTGTCCTCACACCTCTGCTCCAGCTCCCTCTTTGACTGGCAACAATCTGGCTTCTGACTGCATCATTCCACTGAAACTGCCCAAACTAAAGTCTCCAATGACCTACTAACCACCAAAGCCAAGCAACACTACTCTGTATTCTTCCTCCTGGACCTGTCCTCTGCCGTCAACACAGTGGACCATTCCCTCCCACTACAGATTCTCTCATCTCTGGGCATCACAGACTTGGCCCTATCTTGGATTTCCTCATACCTAACCGACAGAACTTTTAGCGTCTCCCACTCTCACATCACTTCCTCATCTCACCCCCTATCTGTCGGTGTCCCCCATGGTTCAGTACTTGGACCACTGCTGTTCTCCATCTACACCTTCGGTAGTCCCACGGCTTTCAGTATCACCTCTACGCTAATGATACGCATATCTACCTCTCTGGACCAGACCTCACCTCCTTACTAACCAAAATCCCACAATGTCTTTCTGCTATTTCATCCTTTTTCTCTGCTCAATTTTTAAAACTGAACATGGACAAAACAGGATTCATTATCTTTCCTCCTCACTTAACCTCCTCAACTGACCTATCCATCAAAGTGAATGGCTGCTCACTTTCCCCAGTCCTACGTGCTCGCAGCCTGGGGGTAATTCTAGACTCTGGTCTATCCTTCAAGCCACACATCCAAGCCCTCTTTACCTCCTGCCGCCTCCAACTCAAAAATATTTCCTGGATTTGTACATTCCTTTCCCAACAAGCTGCAAAACCCCTAGTGCATACCCTTATTATCACCCTCCTGGACTATTGCAACCCCCTGCTCTGTGGCCTCTCATCTAACAGTCTTGCACCCCTATAATCTATTCTACACTATGCTGCCCGACTAATCCACCTGTCCACCCACTACTCCCCGACCTCTCCTCTCTGCCAATTCCTTCACTGGCTTCCCATTGCCCAACGACTCCAGTTCAAAACCATAACCATGACATACAAAGCCATCCACAACCTGTCTCCTCCATACATCTGTGACCTAGTCTCCCAGTACTTACCTGCACGTAACCTCCAATCCTAACAAGATCGCCTTCTCTACTGCCCTCTCATCTCCTCTTCCCACAATCGCATCCAAGCTTTCTGCTGTGCATCCCCCATACTATGGAATGCTCTGCTACAACATGTCAGACTCTCGCCTAGCTTGACAAGCTTCAAAGGGAACCTGAAGACCCACCTCTTCCAACAGGCCTACAACCTGTAGTAACCCTCAGTCCTCTATAGCACCGCATGACCATCTCTACCCTCATCTACTGTATCCTCGCCCATCCCTCATAGACTGTGAGCTCTCGCGGGCAGGGTCCTCTTTTTTTCTGTACCTGTCTGTGCTGTGTTTTGTTTATGATAATTGTGCAGGGTGGACTATTTATATGGATACACCTAAATAAAATGGGAATGGTTGGTGATATCAACTTCCTATTTGTGGCTCATTAGTATATGGGAGGGGGAAACTTTTCAAGATGGGTGGTGACCATGGCTGCCATTTTGAACTTGGCCATTTTGAATCCAACTTTGTTTTTTCCAGTGGAGGGTCATGTAACACATCAAACTTATTGAGAATTTCACAAGAAAACAATGGTGTGCTTAGTTTTAACATAACTTTATTTGTTCATTAGTTATTTACAAATGTATGACCACTTATAAAATGTGTTCCAAGTGCTGCCCATTGTGTTGGCTTGTCAATGCAACCCTCTTCTCCCACTCTTGACACACTGATAGCAACACCGCAGAAGAAATGCTAGCCCAGGCTTCCAGTATCTGTTGTTTCAGATGCTGCACATCCTGTATCTTCACAGCATAGACAATTGCCTTCAGATGATCCCAAGGATAAAAGCCGAAGGGGGTCAGATTGGGAGACCTTGATGACCATTCAACTGGCCCATGATGATCAATCCACTTTCCAGGACACTGTTCATGTAGGAATGCTCGGCCCTGACACCCATGATGTGATGGTGCACCACCACAGGTCCGAGCATTCCTACATTGGTTTAAGATTTCTAGACCATTCAATTTTACACTGACAGGAGTCATGTTAGACCCTGCTTATGACAGGACCTGTTGGGTGGCCCCAAGGCTATTACTTGGTGTGGGAGGAACATGACAAGTTTTGACACTGCACAATCATGTGGTGGTGCCAATTGGGTTTAAGAGGGTGCTGCCTCCCCCAAATAACCAACTAGTTGCTGCTGTTTGCTTTGATAATGGAATCTAAGTGATTAAATGGCCATGATCAGTACTAGTGCCAATCACAGAATGGTGTCTGCTATAATATACAACTGACATCTACCGATGATGAAGCTGGCAAAATCATTGTGCCATACAAGTACAGTATGAAAATTCAAAATAATGTAAGTACAAAATAAGGCGTTCATGATACACTACACAGATTGGACCGTGGTGTCCAGAACAGATGTAGGTCTCCTGACCTAAACTCAGTCGCCTCATATATGTTATTTAGGTTGTTCTTTTTGGGTCAAGAGACCAGAAGGCAGTGTGGATGTGATAATGAGCACTTCGACTGTGTGTCACAGATGACTGAATTCAGCTTTAGGCTGAGGCCACACGGGGATTACAGCGTGTCCTCGCATGACACCCAGCTCTCGCTCGTAGCACAATGGGAGCTGAGTGTCATGCGACTGTGGTCTGATCGTGTGATCAGAACACAGTTGCGGAGGGGAGGGCCGGCACTGAGGAGGGGAGGGTCAGCGCTGCATAGGAGAGGGAGGGATTTATCTCCCCATCTCCTCCATTGCTGGCTGCTGCGAGACTTGCACTGCTCTCGCGTTACACCAATGTAACGCGAGAGCAATGCGATGTTTCTCTCGCTCCATAGACTTGAATGGGTGTGAGTGAAACAAGCTCGCATTGTACTCGCAGCATGCTGCGACTGTTTTCTCAGTCATTTTCATTTTCCTTTCCTCACTGCAGACAGCACATCTGATGAATCTTGTGTTCCTCTCCATGCTGTCTCATTGATCTGATACCCAACTGTTACTGCAGTTTAAGTGAATTTTCTACATTTTATTCTTCATCACTTGTCCTGAATATATCAAAATAATAATAGGCTGCCGTGACACTGATATTGGCCCTTTACATTAAATTAGTATGGAAACACATTTTGACTCGCTTGTGGTAAATCACAAGTGAATCACCTGTGATAAATTGTCAGTGCCTATGTGACATGAATTAGCCAATGAATTATGACTTCAAAGTTTTTAAAAGCCACATGGTAGGCCCTGTTCCTTTGTCACAATGGTGAAGATAAAATGAGGTGTCTGAGAATATCAGAACTGACATTATTAGCAAACACAAGACTTCCAAAGGGTATAAGGCCATCTCCAAAGCTCTTGGTATCCCAGTTTTAACAGTGCGCAATGTTATTAAGAAGTTTGCTAAGCATGGAACCGTCAAGAGCCTTCCTGGATGTGGGAAAATGAGGAAAATTGACAAGAGATGTCTTCGAAGGTTGGTGCGAATGGTGTAAAAAACACCACGTCAAACATTCAAAAACTTGTAGGCCAACCTGGAACAGTCTGAGGGGATGGTTTCAACAAGTACCATACACAGCACCCTAAACCAAGCAGAGCTATATGGGCAAAGGCTAAGGAAGAAACTGTTTCTGAAGAAAAGACATAAAAAGGAACGACTGATCTCTGTCAAAGAGTACCTTGATAAACCACAATCCTTCTGGTAAAATGTTCTGTGTACACATGAAACAAAAATAGACCTTTTTGACAGTTTGTTTACAGACGGCGCAATTAAACTTATAAGGAAAAGAACACCCAACCAACAGTTAAGCATGGTGGAGGATCCATAATGCTGTGGGGTTGCTTTGCTGTGTCTGGTATTGGAGGCCTTGACTGTATCACTGAAATCATGAAGTCAGAGAATTATCAAGAGATTTTAGAGCGAAATGTGCTACCCAGTGTAAGAAAACTTGGTTTGAGTCGAAGATCATGGGTCCTCAAGCAAGACAATGACCCAAAACACGCATCAAAAAGTACACAGGAATGGTGAAAAAATGGACAGTTTTAAAATGGACAGCAATGAGTCCTGACCTCAATTCCAAAGAAAATATTTGGGGTGAGCTGAAATGTGCCATTGGGGAAAAGAACCCTGCAAACATTCAAGAGCCTGAACAAACTGCAAAGGAAGAATGGGAGAAGATACTAGCTGAGAAGTGCAATAAACCTATAGATGGCTACAAGAAACATTTGGAGGCCGTCATCAATGCCAAAGGGTGTGCTACCAAGTATTAATTAGGGGTGCCTTTATTGCTGCACATGCTTTTTATTCTGTTTCTTCTTTGAAATTGCCACATGTAAGTTGACAAACAATGCATTATTGTTGTATTACTGCGGACCACTCATTAAAATATCCTGAGGATGTAACTTTGGTCCATATCCATTTATTTCTGAAGATATTGTAGTGTATGAAAAAAATTAAGGGGTGCCAATAATGGTGAGCAGCACTGTACATACACACATTTATGTATAACAGCACATACATATGTATACTCAGAGCACATACTGTACGGGCAGACATGCATACATGAATACACAGACTACATAGAAACACTCATGTATACACACAGCACATACAGACATTTATACTCAGAGCAGATACAGACACATGTACACACAGAGCACAAACATATGTATAAACAGATCACATACATACAAATATATATATATATATATATATATATATATGTATACACAGAGCATATGCATAGACATATGTATACTCAGAGCACATCCTGTACGGGCAGACATGCATACATGAATACACAGACTACATAGAAACACTCATGTATACACACAGCACATACAGACATTTATACTCAGAGCAGATACGGACACATGTACACACAGAGCACAAACATATGTATAAACAGATCACATACATACAAATATATATATATATGTATACACAGAGCATATGCATAGACATATGTATACCCAGAGCACATATATATAGACTCATGCATATGTACTGCCCCCATGCCAGCAGCCAGGCTGGTCGGATCCGGATCCGCGGTGGCCCGAGGGGACTCCGGACCCGGGGGTCGCTCGGCCACTCGAATAAGGGGGTGTATTTACAGGGGATGGTGTGGAAAGTTTGTGACGCCATCTGTGGTGCGCCGCTGCAATTGGGAGTACCCGGTGGCGATGGTGTGGGGAGCAAGGTGTTTAACCCCTCCACGGGTAGGGGGATGCCCCGAGACTCGGTGAAGGTGACGTGGGTGTGCCGTTGGGACGATAAGGGTCACTAGTGTACTCACTTAGTCCAATAACGCTGACACCGACAACTGTGGTAAACCAAAGTTCTGGACACCGCTGCCGCTGGGAGGGAGCACGCTTTGATCCCGTGCCCATTGGTGTTGCCTGTTAGTCTGTGACCTTTGCCTTGGCACCTTGTCTTCTAGTTGGTCCCTTTAGTGTGAAACTAATCGGGTCCCGCTCCCCAGTATGGCTAACTGGGTGAGCTTGTTCTCAGGGTTTACACTTGGGATTTTCTGGACTGTATGTGTGGAAAGTCCTATCCCTCTCGTTGCACTAGTACCCCGATTTTGGAACGGGTGGAGAACGGATCTTGAAGGCTCCGTCCTCGTCGGGTAAATTGTCAGGATGCCTGAAGCTACTTCCCAATCTAGGGTCCACGTACCCCATCGTGCCCTGGCCCCTGCCCGATGATGGCACGAGGCCGCCGGCTGTCCACCTCGACAGTCCATGCCCCTTGTCATGATCCCCTGCGACCAGGGTCCAGCACCTACCAAGCACAGACCAACGTCTGCCACCTAGTAGTTCCAAGGAGCCCAGCTCCTGACCTCCTCTCTCTTTCACCTCCAACACTACACTGGCCTACTCCTAACACTCCTGACCTCCCCTTACTAACCCCCCAAGTGGGAGACCCTATTCCACTCAGGCCGTCCACTGGTGTGTCTGTTGCGTGTGTTGCAGAGTGTTCCTAGGATTTTGATTAGCTTGTTCTTGGCAACACCAGAGGTTAGGAACCCTTAACCAAGGAGGAGGTGGATATTGCACATAAGGGCAGATTGCACAATACCCTGTGACGACCTGATAGGCCAGGGCGTTACACATACACTAAGCACATACAAACCTGTATACAGAGCACATACAGACGTGTATAAAAAAAGCACATATTTACAAATATGTATATGCATACACAGAGCACATACAAACAGACATACAGTCATATGAAAAAGTTTGGGCACCCCTATTAATGTTAAACTTTTTTCTTTATAACAATTTGGGTTTTTGCAACAGCTATTTCAGTTTCATATATCTAATAACTGATGGACTGAGTAATATTTCTGGATTGAAATGAGGTTTATTGTACTAACAGAAAATGTGCAATCCGCATTTAAACAAAATTTGACCGGTGCAAAAGTATGGGCATCTCAACATAAAAGTGACATTAATATTTTGGAGATCCTTCTTTTGCAAAAATAACAGCCTCTAGTCGCTTCCTGTAGCTTTTAATGAGTTCCTGGATCCTGGATTAAGGTATATTTGACCATTCCTGTTTACAAAACAATTCCAGTTCAGTTAAGTTTGATGGTCGCCGAGCATGGACAGCACGCTTCAAATCATCCCACAGATTTTCAATGATATTCAGGTCTGGGGACTGGGATGGCCATTCCAGAACATTGTAATTGTTTCTCTGCATGAATGCCTGAATATATTTGGAGCGGTGTTTTGGATCATTGTCTTGCTGAAATATCCAACCCCTGTGTAACTTCAACTTCGTCACTGATTTTTGCACATTATTGTCAAGAATCTGCTGATACTGAGTTGAATCGATGCGACCCTCAACTTTAACAAAATTCCCATTGCCGGCATTGGCCACACAGCCCCAAAGCATGATGGAAACTCCACCAAATTTTACTGTGGGTAGCAAGTGCTTTTCTTGGAATGCCGTGTTTTTTTGCCTCCATGCATAACGCCTTTTTGTATGACCAAACAACTCAATCTTTGTTTCATCAGTCCACAGGACCTTCTTCCAAAATGTAACTGGCTTGTCCAAATGTGCTTTTGCATACCTCAGGCGACTCTGTTTGTGGCGTGCTTGCAGAAACGGCTTCTTTCGCATCACTCTCCCACACAGCTTCTCCTTGTACAACGTGTGCTGTATTGTTAACCGATGCACATTGACACCATCTGCAGCAAGATGAAGCTGCAGGTCTTTGGAGGTGGTCTGTGGATTGTCCTTGACTGTTCTCACCATTCTTCTCTGCCTTTCTGATATTTTTTTGGCCTGCCACCTCTGGGCTTAACAAGAACTGTACCTGTGTTCTTCCATTTCCTTACTATGTTCCTCACAGTTGAAACTGACAGCTTAAATCTCTGAGACAACTTTTTGTATCCTTCCCCTGAACAACTATGTTGAATAATCTTTGTTTTCAGATCATTTGAGAGTTGTTTTGAGGAGCCCATGATGCCACTCTTCATAGGAGATTCAAATAGGAGAACAACTTGCAAGTGGCCACCTTAAATACCTTTTCTGATGATTGGATACACCTGCCTATGAAGTTCAAAGCTCAATGAGGTTACAAAACCAATGTAGTGCTTTAGTAAGTCAGTAAAAGGTAGTTAGGAGTATTCAAATCAAGAAATTGATAAAGGTGCCCATACTTTTGCACCGGTCAAATTTTGTTTAAATGCGGATTGCACATTTTCTGTTAGTACAATAAACCTCATTTCAATCCAGAAATATTACTCAGTCCATCAGTTATTAGATATATGTATGAAACTGAAATAGCTGTTGGTTGCAAAAACCCAAATTGTTATAAAGAAAAAAGATTATCATTAATAGGGTGCCCACACTTGTTCATATGACTGTATGTATACACAGAGCACATACAGAAACAGAGCACAAACATACAGACAGGTTTACACTGAGCACACATACACACGTATACATAGAGCACATGCATATGTATACACAAAGCATATACATACAGTAATGTGTATCTACTGTATATGCTCTATGTATACATGTCTGCATGTATATTATGTGCTTTGCGTATAGATGTCTATTTATGAATGTGCTATGTATACATGTCTATACGTATGTGGTCTGTGTATACATGTCTGTATGTTTGTGCTCTGTGTATGCGTATTTGTATGCATACATACAAACATGCATACACAGAGCACATACGTACAAACATGTATAAACAGCATATTCATAAATACAGACATGAATCCACAAAGCACATAATATACATGCAGACATGTATACACAGAACGTATACATACGTATACGAAATATGTATAGCCAGAGAATGTACATACACAGACACGTACTGCATATATATGTATATATACTTAGATATATATGTATAGATAGGGCATAATACATACATACATACAGACACATATACAGTCATAGCCGAAAATGTTAGCACCCATGAAATTGTTCCGGAAAATTAAGTATGTTTACCAGAAAATTATTGCAATTACACGTTTATGCATACACATGTTTATTTACTTTTATATGTATTGGAACAACACAAAAAAAAATAAACAAAAAAAAAAACCATCGAAAAAAAAAGCTAATTGGACACAATTTCACACAAACCCTCCAAAAGGGCAGGGCAAAATGGTTGGCAGCTTTACAGAATTGAAGGTAAACAACCTTCCTTTTTTCAACCATGTGATGCTCTTTCAAACTCACCTGTGCTAAGCAACTGAAGTGGGCAATATGAAAATCACAGATAAACCAAAACCAGATAAAAAGGGAGACATTGACTCAGTCTCTGTGTGCTACACTAAGGGCGGCTTTGCACGTTGCAACATCGCACGTGCGATGTCGGTGGGGTCAAATCGAAAGTGACGCACATCCGGCGTCACTTTCGACATCGTTGTGTGTAAATTCTAGATGATACGATTAATGAGCGCAAAAGCGTCGTTATCGTATCATCGTTGCAGGCTCCGACTTTTCCATAATTATGCTGCCGCGACAGGTGCTGTTCCTCATTCCTGCGGCAGCACACATCGCTGTGTGTTACGCCGCAGGAGCGAGGAACTTCACCTTACCTGCCGCCGGCGGCTCTACGGAAGGAAGGCAGTGGGCGGGATGTTTACATCCTGCTCATCTCCGTCCCTCCGCCGCTATGGGTCGCCTGCCGTGTGACGTCACTATGAAGCCGCACGACCCGCCTCCTTAGGAAGGAGGCGGGTCGCCGGCCAGAGCGACGGTCACAGGACAGGTGAGTGCATGTGAAGCTGGCGTCGCGCTAATTTTCGCTACGCCAGCTATCACAAGATATCATACCTGCGATGGGGGTGGGGACTATCGCGTGCGACATCGCAGCATCGGCTTGCGATGTCGCAACGTGCAAAGCCCGCCTAAGTATAGAGAACTGAAAGATGGGAAGAGAACTGTCTGAGGACTTGACAACCATAGTTGTTGAAAAATATCAACAATCTCAAGGTTTCAAGTTCATCACTAGAGATTTTGATGTTGCCTTTGTCCAGTGTGCAACATACCCATGAAGTTTACAACCCATGGCACTGTAGCTAATTTCATTGGACGTAGATGACAGAGAAAATTGATGAAAGTTTAAAACACAGAATAGTCCAGATAGTAGATAAGCAGCACCAATGACGTTCCACAGAAATTCAAGCTATCCTGTAAGCTCAGGGTGCATCAGTGTCAGCTTGAACTATCGGTCTACATTTGAATTAAATGACATGCACACAGAGACATGAAAAGCTAGACTGACAAAATTTACATAAACCAAAATCCTTCTGGGAAAGCATCTTGTGGACAGATGAGACCAAGATAGAGCTTTTTGGTTGATAGGTTGACCAATGGGTCACAACTGTTGCCAGTGATGTCCGAATGCGGAGGGGGTCTCGGTCACCCCCCCCGGCTTCTCCCGGCCTTAATGAGATTAAGACAAGAGACTGATATCTGCACATAAAGCGAGAGTGTGCGCTCTGGAACAACTAGTTTATTTTCACACATACAGGGTTTATCAAGCTAATAGGGGCGTAGCTATGTCGTATGCATAATCATTAGTTTTGATTCTCGTCATAAGCGTGGATTTAAGTTCTCAGCAAAAAACAAAACTTTCATTGTTCTTGGCTAGGCGCAAGTCTTATCTCTGTCCTTGGGAAGACATAACTTGATTCTTCTCAGCATCTGAAACGTAGCTGGGTCTGTTTGTGTTCATTTTGCAAGCAGCATGAATTTCTGTGATTTTCTATCTAACTAAAGTTAACTCTTTCCTCACAATCCCGCCTTTGCCGTGCGTGATGGGACTGGGTCCTATTGAGAAGCTGGAATAGCAGGCTGGTCACCAGATGCTGTCCAAGCCGCGGGTTGCCTGGGGATGTGAAGTCTGCAAATCCACATCCGTCCTCCGGGTACTGAGCCTGCATACCTCCCGACAAGAGTCACATCATAATACGCTAAGGTGATCCTAGGAAAGAGCAGAAGAAAAGTATATGTTAGAAATGTCATATTGGTGCTGAATAATCACTGTATTTGCATTTCTTCAAGCAGCAGGAAAATAAAGCCATTAGCAGTTTAAACACTACATAGGCAACTAACAGACAGAGTAACACTTGGAATACTGATTGCAGTATCCCCATTAACCATCCTCCTATTCCCTTAAACCAGTTTGCAGGGTTGAGCATTGAAAATGTATTGCTCCACCATGCATCCGAGCTCCTGAGTACCTCCTCATCATGTTTTTTCCTCAGCTTTTGTATCTCAGTTAGACTGGCTTGCACTTTTAGGGTTCCCTTTGGATCTATGTAGTGACAACAGCTGGGACCTATTATCTGGCACATCCCCGCTTGGGCCGCTGTGAGGTAATCCAGTACCAAAGTATGTTGGTTGGTTATGGTTATGATTAATGATTAATGATTAATTGTCTCTGTATGGCAATGGTAGTATTTACTGCTTGGAGAACCTCGAAAATTTGATCATCAAGATAGTCGGTGCTTTCCACCAACTTATTATACATCTTGTGAGACTCATGTGGGATTAGTGGATGAGGTCAGGTATATCTCACCCCGGTATCGGTCCTATGTGACTTAGCCTAGTCAGGATCACCTGGCTACTAATGGATTAATGGGATGTGAAGGACAGAGGTAAAAGGAATCTGGGAAGTTGGGGGAGGGTCTCCATCTGGGCAACACAGTAAGCCTGTCTGTGTAGGAGACACTTGTAAGTTGGAGCAGTGCTTGATGTCTGTATGGTTTAGCTGGAAGGGTGAAGCCCTCCAGTTTGTAGTCAGGATATCACCGTATATAGTTAGCACCGGACAGGCAAGGATTTATTTTGTTGGTGTTTTTTCTTTTGTTTATGCTTCACTGCAATAAACCTGACCAAGCGTCAGTTATACCTTGAATTCGGCTGTCTGCCTGAGGTGAATACGTGCCCTTTGAACCCAGCAAAGGCGATCCCGGAGCGTGTTATCACAATCTGCATTAGCATAGGATAGAGGAAAAGGGGTGCTGAAAAATTTGTTGACGTGGCTCATTTGAACTACATGGGGTCGGCCACTAGGCATGTCTTTGTTATCTGCCGCTCTCTTTACCAGTAGGTGGAGAGGCATTTTTCCTGCCGGTATATCAGTAGTATTGATAATGAAGGTGGCAGGCGTCAAACGGGCTAGGGTGCAAGTGCCATTTACTCCCACTGGTAGCCATTTGTAGGTGTAGCCACAAATCCAGTAGGTTTGCGGCGGGAGATCCCAGATGGCAGAATGTTGTAGTATAAGTCTATGTACTATATCTATAAAGGCTGATACGTTTTTCAGCATACACCATCCGGAAAGTTGGCCTAGGGGACTACAATATCCTGCGAACTGCTCACCACAGGTTTCTCGGCCAGGCACATATGGGTCCGAATCATTGCACCATATATTTCCGGGTTTGGAATAATAAGTATCATTTGTGCCTTCTGGAAACAATGAATTGTATGTCTACCTGTGGCCATGCAGATGTCTCTCTAACAGCAAGGGTTTAAATGCATCTGTATTGTCAGAGGTTCGCCCAAAACTTATTTTAATTCCCTCCATTGGAATATTGCCCATAATAGGTGTTTTTGTGAAATTACGGGGTACCCAGCTATTTCCCTTAAAGACTAAATATTGCTGGGTTCCGGGAAACCCAGTAGTAAGGTTGCCTTGCCACCAGGGGAAATCTACCCAGCCTACTATTGGTATGGATACACTAGTGTTCCACAATTTTTGGTACTTTGTGTCATTCACTGATAGTCTATTGTAACAGCCTCCCCATTGGAACACCTTGTTTATTGGGACTGGTATAGCTAAGTAAGGCATGGAGAAGGCTGTCACAGGCGCGTGTGTACATATCCAGCAGTCTGTGACCTCAAGACTTCCTGATAATACTTCATGGACAGTCAAAGGTCCTTCGAATCGGGGCTCGAGGGTCTTTCTCACGTGCGTCTTCATGTAGACCCGGTCACCAGGTTTTAGAGAGTGGGATCCTGGAACGGCATCAGGATCAGGTAGAGAAGAATAAACCCTTTGGTGGGTTTCAGTTAGTCTCTGCTGCAGGGAGACAACATAAGATGTTAGGCTATCACATTGCAGTTGTAATTCCTGCGGGAAATAGCATCCTAATCTGGGTGTACTTCCAAAAAGTATTACAAAAGGTGAGAGCCTGTGCTTTCCCTGCGGGGTGGTCCTTAGAGAGTAAAAAGCTATGGGGAGACATTCTGTCCAAGGTCTACCAGTCTCCTCCACTGCCTTGGCTAGTTTGAGCTTTAGAGTTCCATTTAACCTATCCACTTTCCCTGATGACTGTGGGTGGTAAGGTGTGTGTGTAAGGCTGACTGAATGCCTAACAGGGAACAGGTATTCTGGAAAATTTGTCCAGTAAAATGGGTACCTCGGTCTGACTCTATGACTTTGGGGAGTCCAAACCGGGGTACCAGCTCACAGGCCAATTTTTTTTGTTTTTTGCTGTGATTTTGGTCGTGGCTGAGCTGGCAGGGTAGGCCTCTGGCCATCCTGAGAAGAGGTCTACACAGACAAGTACAAACTCGTAGGTGCCATGTCTTGGCAGTTGGATATAGTCTATTTGTACTCCTTGGAATGGGGCAAACGTCTTTGGCATGTGTCTTTGTGGGATTTTTGTTAGCTGGCCTGGATTATGCTGTTGACAGATGTGACAAGCTTTTATTCTCTGGGAGGCGTATTGTCTGAAGCCGGGGGCTACCCAATGAGGTTGCATCTGGTTCATGATTGAATTTGTGCTACCGTGCGTAGGGTAGTGGAGTATTTGGAAAATGGCAAGGAACAAACTGCGTGGCAGGATAGAAAGTCCGTTTAGGCACCAAATCCCCTCCATGTTTTGTGCCCCCTTGGCCCGCCATCCGGCCTTTTCTTCAACATAGGCGTTTTCCTGAGTCTCAGAGAGGTTCTGCGTGTCTTCCTCCGTCGCTGACACTGTTTCCATCTCCTTCAAAGGGAGAAAGGCCGCTTGTTTTGTTTTTGTTCTTTAACAACAATTTTTTATAAGAGGAGAAAGTACATTTGTATAAATTACATAAATAAGGTGAACAACCAGGTGGAAACGGGAAAATACCGCAACCTTTACTTTCTCCTCTTATAAAAAATTGTTGTTAATAAAAATCCCATTGTATTTCAAGAGGTTGATTGATTGTGCATTATTTCTGACCATTTATTGGTTTCACTAGTAGAAACCCCTTTCTTCTCTTGTTTTTTTCTTGGGCAGATATGTATGGAGGTAGTGGTTGCCTGGTTATGACTTCATGTAGGGTTACTACCGCAAATTCGGTGTGGAATTTGCATGTTTCGTCTGCATATCTGCTACCATCCACAAAAAGTTCAAAGTCTGGATTTGTAAGTGGTGTTGTTTGAATATTGTGCAAGGGCTTCACCTCATGTTGGATGAGTTCTTGACAATCGTGGTCAAATGGTGCGCTGGTACGTATGTCACTCTCTTCCTCTGTCCCCCCTTCTAAACTTGTGAAAATCAGAAGATCAGCAAGGTTTAGACTTGTAACTCTAGCAAATGAGATGTTTGGGGGTAGCAATAGCGCACATTGAAGTCTGACTTGTCTTGCCAAGGAGAGGTGTTTCAGCTGCACTTGGTTTAGAACAGCATAGATATCATGGCTGGTAAGGATGGTGGTTGGGAAATCGAGTGAGATTTCAGATGCTTTCTGCAGTATGTTTGAAACTGCTGTGATTGCACGGACACAGGTTGGTGCCGCTCTGGTGACGTTGTCGAGTTGAGAGGAGTAGTACCCGATTATATGATGTTTTTCTGTCTTCTGGGTGAGTACTCCTACGGCAAATCCTTGAAGCTCGGCTACGAACAGGTAAAAGTTGAGATCGTAATTTAGTAGTGCTAAAGTCGGAGCATCAATCACTAGTTCCTTGACCTTTTGGAAGCTTTGTCAAGCTTCTTCTGTAAGGAAGAATGGAACATTCTTGGTGCAATCATATAATGGCTGCATGAGTAATGATGCTTTGGGAAACCATTGTCTGCAGAATGAAATTAGTCCTAAAAATCCTTTTAGTTGCTTGAGGTTCCCAGGGATGCTTGCTTTCCTGATCACTTCTTGTCTGTCCGGGCTGAGATGTTTTTGTCCTGCAGAGAGGCAATGACCCAGGAACGTGACCTTTGTCTTGCAGAATTGCAACTTGTCCTTATTTGCTTTGCATCCTGATTCCGCTAGGAAGATTAGAAGACCTATTGAAGCCTTTTTACATTCTTCGCTTGGACAGCAAAGTAGTAGGTCATCCACGTTCTGGAGAAGAACACAGTGGTCAGGGGGCTGCCAGCCTTGAAGGACACTACTTATAGCCTGAGTATATAGAGTAGGGGAATGCTGCATCCCTTGTGGCAGTCTTGTCCATCAAAACTGGATACTATAGTAGACTTGGGCGAGATGGAGTCTTCAGGTACCAGGTCCCTGGGGAGTACGGAGTGTGAGGCTCCCGAGTCCAAAAAGAGCCCTTATTTCCTTGTTTCCAATTTGAAGGGGGACGTGTATAACTGGACCTCTGGCATCCCTATCCCGTGCTGCCACAAGTCAGGCAGTCTTTTATTCCTGACTCTCGGGTTGGATTTGAGTTTCCCTCTTTTTTTCTACAGTCTCTGATCACGTGTCCTTTTATCTCACAATAGTAGCAGATCAGTCCCTTTCTTCTTGTGACTTCTGCCTGACCGTCTACTGCCGCTATGACGTCTTTCTTGGTCCTTTTATCCTTTGCGTCGGTTTCTAAACCACTTGCTTTGTTGACTAGAAGATCTATGTCTTCCATGTTTCTCTATTCGGAACAGCACGCTTTCGACCTATCTGCCAGAGGTGCATGTATGCCATTCATGAAGGATCTTACCATCAGGCGACGTATCATACCTGCTTGTAAGTCCAGCCCTTCATCTGCGAATGACTGCATCAATCTATAGTAAAAAGAACTGACATTCTCCACAGGACCTTAGTGTACTGGTCCCAATGTGCCCTTAGTTCTTTGTTCCTGGGCGCAGAAAAGATTGAGTGCTATGCGGAGGGCCGGATGCCACAGTCTGGGTATCGTCCGGAGCATTCCCTGTCAGACAGTGAGTTTGGCATACATTTCAGGGGACATTTTGACTCTACACAAACCCTCCATGTCCAACCAAGTGCTTTGGTAAGAGACCTGTATTTGGGCCAAGTAACGCGAAAAACTAACGGGGTTTCGAGTTGGGTCAGGGGCATTTTGCAGGAAAGCCATCTGTTCGGCAGGAGTCCAAGGTACATATACAGCCTATGCATGGGGAATTGGATCTCTGGGAGCATCTGGTTGTGCTGGATCAACAGGTGGTGCTATGAGGACTCTTCTTTCTATTACGGGATAAAGAGGCGCTGGTGCTGTGGCTTGTTTATGATGTGGGGTTCCACAAGCCAGGCATGTTTCTCTCCAATCCGGGTTCTGTTGGCCACAATTGGTGCAGGTCCATCCCTGGGGTCCTGCTGTTTGTGGGGTCGTTGTATGAGTAGTCGACAGGTACGGGGGAGGCTCAAGATCCTTATAAGCCATTTTCTCAGTTTCTTCCCATGTTTCTGATTCTTCATGGTATATCCAACCTTGATCGTGGGCTGTCTTTGCCATGTCAGAAAGAGTTCTGACTACTTCAGTCCATGATTTATCTACTATTACTCCTGCTCTAGTAGTTATTATCTTGTTCCATTTGTTGGGGCCCAGTTGATCCTTCCCCTTCAATCCAAATGTCTTAAAAACTTCCTTGGACTGACTAGTTATACTTTTCCCATGGTAGCACGTAATGAGATGCGGCAGGGTGCATCCAGTTCTGTCCTTTGATATTCCTTGACCCATTATCCTTCTATTTTCTTCAGCTTTTAGACCCTTGAACGTCCCCTGGACTAGCCTCACCTATCCTGGATTTACCCGGAGGCTGACTCCTTTCTGTATTCCTACTGAAGGTGGGGTCCTAACTTTGTTCAGAGGGGGCTGAGTATGGAGAATGGCGCTGGGTTACCCTTCTTATTGTAGAGATATACTCTATATCCAAGAAAAATGGCAAACAGGGCTATTCCAGCTAACACTAGGGCGGTGAATATCACTTCCATTAGACAGGACAGACACAGACAGACACACTGTTCCCTTAGCAACACTCACTATCTATGGCAGTCGACAAAGACTAAAGCACAGAAAAAAACATCTACTGGCAAGAGTTCTCAGAGTTCAGTAGTGACCCGCCAATTACCTAGTTTTTACTCACAGTGTCCCTCTTGCAGCGGTGAGGAAAGAGGAGGACAGAGATGGGGAGCAAAAGAGCAGAAGAAGGTTCAACTCTTACCTGGCCGGGTGTTTTTGGTCCCCACGTCTGGTCCCCTCGTCCTCAGGATGGCAAGATGGTCCACTGGATCCTGGGTTATACGGGTCCCTGTTCTCGGGCGCCAGAAATGTTAGGTTGACCAATGGGTCACAACTGTTGCCAGTGATGTCCGTATGCGGGGGGAGTCCAGTTCACCCCCCCCGGCTTCTCCTGGCCTTAATGAGATTCAGACAAGAGACTGATATATGCACATAAAGTGAGAGTGTGCGCTCTGGAACAACTAGTTTATTTTCACACATACAGGGTTTATCAAGCTAATAGGGGCGTAGCTATGGGATATGCATAATCATTAGTTTCGATTCTCATCATAAGCGTGGATTTAACTTCTCAGCAAAAAAACAAAACTTTCATTGTCCTTGGCTAGGCGCAAGTCTTATCTTTGTCCTTGGGAAGACATAACTTGATTCTTCTCAGCATCTGAAACGTAGCTGGGTCTGTTTGTGTTCATTTTACAAGCAGCGTGAATTTCTGTGATTTTCTATCCAACTAAAGTTAACTCTTTCCTCACATGGTAAAGCACGTTCTTCTACTGTTTAACAAAAATGGAATGAGGCCCACAAAGAAAAGAACACAGTACCTACATTCAAATATGGTGGAGGCTCAAAGATGTTTTGTGGTTGTTTTTCTGCCTCATGGACTGGTTGCCTTGACTGTGCAAGGTAGCATGAAATCTGAGGATTACCAAAGAATTTAAGGGAAAAATGTAGTGCTCAGTGTCAAAAAGCTGGGTTTGTGTCCTAGGTCATGGGTCTTCCAGCAAGACAATGCAATCACCCAAAACATGCTTTAAGAAGCCCCGAGAAAAGCATGGAAACAAAGCGCTGTAGAGATCAGAAGTGGCCAGCCATGAGTCCGGACCTAAATTCCATTGACCTACTGTGGAGAGATCTTAAAATTGCTGTTGGGAGAAGGTGCCTTCAAACATGAGAGACCTGGAGCTGTTTGTAAAAGAAGAGTCCGAAATTCCAGTTGAGAGCTGTAAAAAGCTTATTGATGGTTATAGAAAGCGATAGATTGCTATTATTTATTCCAAAGGGTGTGCAACCAAATATTTAATTGAGGGTGACAACAACTTTGTCCTGCCTCTTTTGTAGTTTTGTGTGAAATTATGTACAATTTGTCTTTTTATTTTTTCTCTTTTTTGTTTTCGTGTTGCTCCAATACACACAAAGGAAATAAATGTATATTACAAAACATGTGTAATCACAATAATTTTCTGGGAGCAATACTTCATTTTCTGGAACAATTTCAAGGGTGCCAACATTTTTGGCCATGATTCATACCATATGGCACTTTCCAGTCTGTCCCCTCATCTTCAGTTCTTCCAGACTCAAGCAGGCTACAGAACCTATGGTGACATACAGAGCAAATGATTGTGATTTCACCAAATATTCGGAAGCACTCTCAACATAAGAAACTACACTGATAATTCAGAACTGCTATGTTAAGTTCTGTTGTAAACACTAGGGGCCTCAATAGGTTGCCCTTGGCAATTGCCAAGTTTGTGCTCCCCCAACACCAGCTCTGTTCCTGGTACTTCACTCCTGAGTAAACCTGCAGAGCACAGGCAATACGCGTGGGATACATTTTACTATGACCCACTGCTACCAGAGATTTCCTTTGTGACCATGCTTCTGGAAAATAATATGCCTGGTTTGGTATATTTTTTTCTCCCATGACTTAGGGCGGCGTCACATGCTACGATATATCGGACGATATGTCATCGGAGTCACGGATTCCGTGACGCACATCCGGCATCGTTTGACATATCGTAGCATGTGACAGCTACGAGCGACTGTTAACGAGCAAAAATACTCACCTTATCGTTGCTCATTGACACGTCACTCATTTTCATAAAATCGTTCCTCCTCCTGCCCGCCGGTTGTTCATCGTTCCCGAGGCAGCACATGTCGCTCCATGTGACATCTCGGGAACGACGAACTGCAGCTTACCTGCGGCCGTCGGCAATGCAGAAGGAAGGAGGTGGGCGGGATGTTACGTCCCGCTCATCTCCACCCCTCCGCTTCTATTGGGCGGCCGCTGTGTGACGTCGCTGTGACGCCGAACGTTCCTGCCCCTTCAGGAAGAGGATGTTCGCCGCCCACAGCGAGGTCGTTCGGGAGGTAAGTACGTGTGACGGGGGTACACGACTTTGTGCGACACGGGCAATGAATTGCCTGTGACGCACAAACGGCGGGGGCGGGTACGATCGCTCATGCGATCGCACGATAAATCGGTGCGTGTAACGCCGCCTTAAGTCTGCCACTCACAGAACTAGATTATTTCTTTCTTTCGCATACTTTATTTGTTTTTTTCCTCACATTGCTCAGCAGAAGTATTTCAAGCTCATATCTCTGATTTTATGTGGGTTTATCCTATCATGGATTGATCCTTTATTTTTGTTTTTTCATGTTTTTAATTTTGATTTTTTTTTTGTATAAAAGTATTTATGAGATCATTACCTTATGTATACTCCAACTGTTTCATTCTTTATTGTATTTAAGTGCTATGGTGAATAGATTGAGCTTGTCCCTTAACGTTGGTAGTGCCCACCCCTTTTTGTCAGTGATAATGAATTCAGTGTATGTTATGGCTACATTATTATTGATTATTAGGCTATGTGCGCACTGGGAAATGGAATTTTCTTGAGAAAATTCCGCATGCTCTCAAAGATTACCGCACCCGCGGTAAAAAAACGCGGGAAACCGCACCCGAAAACCGCATGCGGTTTGCTGCGGTTTTACCGCGGTATTGTTCGCGGTATTGCCGCAGTTTTGCCGCGTGCGGGTTGGGATGTGCTTTATTGCATTCAATGCAATAAAGCACATTGAAGAAAAAAAAAAAAAAAGTAATTTAATCCTGAGATAGTAGATAGATAGACAGAAGAATAGATAGAGGGATATATAGATAGACAGACAGATAGAGAGATAGATAGATAGATAGAGGACAGATCGCTGCATTTCCCACGGTCGGCAGTGAGTTCACATTACCGGCCGTGGGAAATGACCGGTAATTACCTCTGCTGTCTGCTGCTTTCATTCAGCGCTGTGTCTGTGACAGTCGCGGCTGGATGTAAGCAGCGCAGGACCTGTGGATTACGCCGGAGCGGTGGATTACGCCGGAGCTTTGTTGCGGGAGGGGTTAATAAAATGGTGAACGAGGCTTGGTTGTTTTATTTAAAATAAAGGATTTTTCGGTGTCTGTGTTTTATTCACTTTTCTTACGGGTTGATCATGTCAGCTGTCACATAGACGCTGCCATGATCAAGCCTGGAGTTAATGGCGGTGGTCCCCCACCATCATTAACCCCTTGTATTACCTTGCTGCCACTGCTACACGGCGGCAAGAAGAGCCGAGGACACGCCGGTGCTGCAGCATAATGCATGCGACAGTGCCGGGGCAGCTGCGGCTGATATTCTCGGCTGCGGGAGGGGGAGTGAGGCAGGGGACATTATCCCTGCCCCTCTCCCTCCCCAGCCTGAGAATACCGGCCCGCCGCTGTGTGCTTACCTCGGCTGGAAGGTAAATATGCAGCGGAGCCCACGTTCTTTGTTTTCTATATTTCCGTTTTCTTTCTATGTGTGTTCTATGTGTCTGTGTCTATGTGTTCTATGTGTCTGTGATGTCTGTGATGTGTGTGTGTTTACTCTCTGCACGGCTTCCTCTTCCTGTAATGACATCACTTCCCTGCAAAACCGCAGACAAGCGATGCACATTACCGGAGGTAAACCGCGAAATGCCGCAGGGAATAACGCAGGAAAACGCAGTGAACCGCACAGAATTTGCTGCCTGCGTTATTCCCTGCGGGATTTCATGATTAACATTGGAGTCAATGGAGTGAAATCCCGCAGCGATGTGCGGAAAAGAAGTGACATGCACTTGTTTTTGCTGCGGGATTCCCGCAGCAAAACATGCAGCTGTCAAATTCCGCCCAGTGCGCACAGGATTTTTTTTCTCCATAGGATTTGCTGGTGATTCACTGCAGAGATGTTATGAACATTTTCTGCAGCGAAACATGCAGCAAATCCGTGGAAAATCCGCGGCAAAATCCGGTAAGTGCGCACATAGCCTAAAGGGTCAATATTGAGTTATAGGATTGCTACTTCCAATAGATGGCACTAAAATTCAAGTTCTCCTCGTATCTGAAGGGGCAATTTGCATATTTAATTTTCTAGAGAAGCATTGCATGGCCTATAAGTCTCCTTACATTGGCATGTTACTTTCCCCAAGGAAGAATGTTACTCTGAGATCAAAGTACCGTTAAACCCAGTAATATGTGTATTAGAGTATAGAAAGGTGAATTGGTTCCTAATGATGGTGAAAAACTAGTATACTTAGCACTAAAAGTGATTTATAAAAATGGAACACACCAGATTTTCCTACAAATAAGGAATATAAGGAACTTGATTTTTGGTTTGCACAATCTATTTGTTTTTCCTTGGGAACTGATTATCTTCATTTCTGTGGGTGGAGCAGTAAGCCACGGTTTTCTCCATTATTTGTCTTTACTGTTGTACCTACAATTGCACAACCTCAGGGGAGTCAGGACAAGTATTTCTGTGCGTACCCTATCTTCACTGGAGGAATTACACAGAAGCAATGGATCATATAAGTAAATAGTAATTTGAGATATGAACACATTTATTATTGTAGTATAGAGAAAAGTTACAGAAGTTTGTTAAAACATCGAGATTGTAGATTGTCAGATAGTGTAATGGTAGGCAGATCACGGAGATTGGGAGTTAATAGGGGGAGGAGGAAATGTTGAGTACTTTTGGGGGAGAAGAAAATAGGGTTGCAATACTCTACTCCATGTAGTGAATATATAAATATTTAACAATGTAAACTATTCAATTTTCTGAGAATATTGTTTTTTTAGACAATAGATGCCTATTAATAACTGCATATAGTATTAATTTGAAGGTAAATTCCTTTCTCTTTTACTTGACATCACTTTGACTCTATTTGTTTTTTTTTCTTGTCTACTGTGTGAGCTTTTTGATGATGAAGAATAAATTTGTGGGTTAAACATTTCCCATATTCTGAACATGAAATAGATTCTCACCTGTGTGAGTTCTCTTATGGACTATTAAAATTGATTTTCGATTAAAACATTTTCCACATTCTAAACATGTATATGGCTTCTCTCCTGTGTGAGTTCTCTGGTGAATAATAAGATATGATTTCTGCTTAAAATGTTTCCCACATTCTGAACAAGAAAATGGCTTCTCCCCTGTGTGAGTTCTCTGATGTATTACAAGATGTGTTTTATCTGCAAAACATTTCCCACATTCTGAGCATGAAGATGCCTTCTCCCCTCTGTGTATTTTCTCATGCTTAACAAGGTTTGATTTATCTGCAAAACATTTCCCGCATTCTGAACATGAATGTGGCTTCTCGCCTGTGTGAGTTCTCTGGTGTATAATGAGAGTTGCTTTATCTACAAAACATTTCCCACATTCTGAACAGGAATATGGCTTATTTCCTGTGTGAATTCTCTGGTGTATAACAAGAGTTGATTTATCTACAAAAGATTTCCCACATTCAGAACAAGAAAAAGGCTTCTCTCCTGTGTGTAACTTGTGATGTCTCACAAAATGTGATTTATCTGCAAAACATTTCCCACATTCTGAACACAAATATGGCTTCTCCCCTGTGTGACTTCTCTGGTGTGTAACAAGAGATGATTTATTTACAAAACATTTCACACATTCTGAACATGAATGCGGCTTCTCCCCTGAATAAACTCTGTCACGCCTAGCATGCTCTGATTTTTGGTTAAAATATTTCCCACACTGTGAAGAAGAAAATCTTTTCTTATCTGTGTGAAATGTTTGATCTGTAACAAAAGACATTTTGAGGGACAAACTGTTTCCATAGTCTACACTTGTAAATTGATTATTTGCTGTAACAGAAGATTGATTTTCAATGCCTCGTTTATGACTTATATTTTTCTCAATGGTCTGTGATGAATTTGAAAAAAAGACCTGTTTAAAAACATCAGATGATAGATCTTTAATGTGAAGGGATGTAGGTGTATCTAGAATAATGTCTTTCACTTCAGTTATTTCCTGTTTGAAATCAAAGTCATCTGATATAAAAATTGCAGATGTGAGTTGTCCCTCTGATATCCTGGTACAGTCACCTGCCAAGAATAAAGATTATTAGTTTTGAAAAAAAAAAAGCCTTAAAGGGAACCTGTTACCAGGCTTTTGCTACTTTATCTGAACGCATCATAATGTAGGCAAAAAGATTCTGAAACTAACCATGTTTATCTTAGATTACTGGGTGCAGCTGTTCTGACTTTATCTCAGAATTGAGTGTAGCAGAGCTGGGAGCTGTCCCCGCCCACACCAGGCTTAGTAGATATTGTGTATTGACTGTTAGGCGTCAATTACAGCAGGGGTCATGCCAGTCTACTCTACACAAGGAGAAGTCACACCAGTGCTAAGGTACCGTCACACTAAGCAACGCTCCAGCGATCCCACCAGCAACCTGACCTGGCAGGGATCGCTGGAGCGTCGCTACACAGGTTGCTGGTGAGCTGTCAAACAGGCAGATCTCACCAGCAACCAGTGACCAGCCCCCAGCGACGCGTGGAAGCGATGCTGCGCTTGGTAACTAAGGTAAATATCGTGTAACCAACCCGATATTTACCTTGGTTACCAGCGCATACCGCTTAGTGCTGGCTCCCTGCACTCCTAGCCAGAGTACACATCGGGTTAATTACCCGATGTGTAGTCTGGCTATGTGTGCAGGGAGCAGGGAGCCGGCACTGGCAGCGTGAGAGCGGCGGACGCTGGTAACGAAGGTAAATATCGGGTAACCATGGAAAGGACTTCTTGGTTACCCGATATTCACATTGGTTACCAGCGTCTGTAGAAGCCGGCTCCCTGCTCACTGCACATTCAGTTGTTGCTCTCTCGCTGTCACACACAGCGATGTGTGCTTCACAGCGGGAGAGCAACAACTAAAAAATGGTCCAGGACATTCAGCAACAACCAGCGACCTCACAGCAGGGGCCAGGTTGTTGCTGGATGTCACACACAGCAACATCGCTAGCAACATTGCTGTTGCGTCACAAAAGTCGTGCCTCAGCAGCGATGTTGCTAGCAGACGTGGCCTTTAATCACAGAGCAATAATCTTTTTAGTAAGAGTAAACAATAGCTTGCACACAGATAACAGAAGCACATATTTTTTTTTTAACCCTTCCAGCATACTGTCCCTTTGCATTGCAAATCCTGTTGACAGATTCCCTTTAAAGTGTATTTTTTAAAAAATTCAAAAATATTCATAAAAATTAGAGGTTATGTAGCAAAATTCAATCATTGAGAACGAAAACACTTCACAATCCAGGAGTTGAACTAAGAGCATGAACCAGTGATGTTTGATCCTTTTTGTTTGTTCTGCCTCTGGAGATGAGCGAACCTCAGGCTTGGGGTTCGAGTTTGGAAAATTATGTGAAAATCACCGGGGTGAGTATCGAGCTGTGCTTCTGTCCGATGCCTCGCTTTGTCCGTACTGCTGGAAGGGTTTATTCGTCTCAAATTTGACTTACAATCAGCGTTCCGAGCTGTATTGTTTATGGAGAATTAAAAAAACAACATCGCCCACCCACCTCCAGAAGTGTTTTGCCTTGCGCCAAAAGCAAAACCCTTCCTGAGGTGGGTGGTGTTTGTTTTTTTTTTTGTTTTTTTTTAATTCTACATGAACAATACAGCTTAGAATGCTGACTGTAAATCAAATTTGAGACGAACAAACACTTTCAGCAGCGCGGACAAAGTGGGGCATCAGACAGACAGAAGAACAGCACGATACTCACCACAGGGATTTTCACGTCATTTTCCGTGCCCAAACCCTGAACCTAAGTTTCGCTCATCTCTACTCTTTATGTATTAATCACGGTCCTTTTTTTTATTCTATCTACATTTTAGGAGGCATTGAAAAAGATCATATGATCTAGGCAATTTAGGGTCATCATATTCTAATACCAAGGACAGGATGGATACTCCGGGCTGTAAGCTGTTACCAAAACCAATTAAACTCCAACAGAAGGACTATTAATACCCAAAGTAATAAGGTCAGTTTTGGATGGGGGATCATGTATTTGTGGTAAATTAATTGGGATATGGGGGACTATTTCACTGATAAAGCAACCACAGACGACGATTGAGAAGAATCTGTGACTTCTCTGCATTTAGTGGTTACTACTCACCTGGGCGGTTATCTGTAGGAATCTCACCTTTACACCACTCATCACCCCTCACATATGTCTCTGTAGTATTAATATGGGTCAGATCTTCAGCCTGAAACAAATATTGTGAAAGTCACAGACAGATGTAAAAGTCACATCTATGATCAGCTCTAATCCTGCCATCTCCACCGTTCTCATTACACAAGTTTAAAACATATAATATTGGAGGATAAAACAAGACTGAGCACAAGTCCTTCACAGCCGTCTACACATCATAGGGAGATTTCATGACACCTTCTCTCCATCTACCTGATAATCCTGAGGAACATTGGGATCTTCCTGTTTACAGTCCTGTGGAAGAAGAGGATGGGGGCATCTCTCTGGTTTTGCCCTCTCACTAAATAAAACTGGAGGAAACACATACAGGGACTGAATTCATTCCTTTAAATAAAGATAATTATAGGCCGCGTGTATTTAGTTCTGTCTATTACCTGGTGATGTGAGGGACTTGGGATCCTCCATCATGATTTCCTTGTACAGATCTTGGTGTCCTTCTAAATACTCCCACTCATCCATGGAGAAATAAACGGCAACATCGTGACATCTTATAGGAACCTGACACATACAATGATACCGTCATCCCTCCAATCCCTTAATAGCGTTACTGTATAATATCCCAGCATTCCCAGCAGTGTCACCTCTCCAATCAGCAGCTCAATCATCTTGTAGGTGAGTTCTAGGATCTTCTGGTCATTGATGTCCTCATGTCTCTGGGGGTGAGGTGAAGGCCCTATGATTGGGATCAGGGATCTTCCCCATCCCTCAGACACAGGGTCCAGATAGTGCTCACTAGAGGTCTTCTTCACCACTGTGTAATCCTGGTTATGGAGAGACACATTAATAAATCTCACTACAGACATTTCCAGAGACCTCACCTCTCCAGTTCTTTCCATCTGTTATTCCCATAGATAAGAATGATGTAATGTGACGTCATCAGAATCTCTCACCTCTCCAGTAAGCCGGAAGAGGATCTCTAGG
The DNA here is from genome assembly GCF_048569485.1 of Anomaloglossus baeobatrachus. Classification (NCBI taxonomy): domain Eukaryota; kingdom Metazoa; phylum Chordata; class Amphibia; order Anura; family Aromobatidae; genus Anomaloglossus; species Anomaloglossus baeobatrachus. Next base: position 534,213,873 of record NC_134357.1, on the reverse strand, counting down.
GTGAGCTGTAATATCCTCTGTGCTATCTTGTCCCTGTACTCATCCATACTTGACGGGGCAATCATAAAAAATATATGAAAGATATCCACGAATAAGATTCAATATTGTAGGGACCTGAATGGGTAGAAGATTAGTCTATATAAAATCATAAAGAATTCCAATAATAATAAAATTAAATTATGAACGATAATAAGGAGAACATATAATAAGATGTAATGGGTTGATATATTCATGAATCATATACACTAGAATGTCATGAACACCTCCCACTTGCTGCACTCGTGACTCAGATGTGACTATAAAGGGGGACTCCGCTTCTTACACTAACTCGTTCACTCACCTCCCGCAGTATCACTATGAGCTAAGCGCAGACTACAGCCATTTCACACATCCACTCCACACTTCTTACAGATACCAGTTGGCATTTTGATAGTCCAGTGAGACGCTTGCCCTGTGTGTCACACTTGTACATGTAACTTTCTGAACTGCCTGAAGGTAGTCTTCCTGCACTCTGGCATAAACAGGGTCACACAACCACGTTATTATTTAAATTCTTCATTGTTGTGGGTTCTTTTGGAACAGCAAGGAACAAACTAAATTAAATTTTACATTTAATATACATTGCTTAAAAACACAATGAAAAAATAAAAAGACATACACACAAGGCAAAATGGTACTAAAATAAACTGGTAAAATGTTATGCACATAAGTATTCCAACACCGGTAAAAAGTAAATAACACCTATCTCAATGCAGCCACACCTGCACCCTACTGGTTCCCTTACACACTAATATCCCTAGCTGCACAGCCCCTATGGGTCGTGCACTGGCTGGAATATCCCTAGCCATAGCACTAGAAACCCACAACGTTGACCTATTTGCCTAAAAAGCCATCTACACCGTGTGCAGAAATATTAGGCAAGTTGTATTTTAGAGGATTTTTTTTTTTATTGATCAACAACTATGTTTTCAATCAACCCAAAAGACTCTTAAATATCAAAGCTTAATATTTTTGGAAGTTGGAGTGCTTTTTTTTAGAACTTGTGCAGGTAACTGTTACTGTGCAGAATTATTAGGCAACTTAATAAAAAACAAATATATTTCCATCTCACTTGTTTATTTTCACCAGGTAAACCAATATAACTGCACAAAATTTAGAAATAAACATTTCTGACATGCAAAAACAAAACCCTCAAAAAATTAGTGACCAATATAGCCACCTTTCTTTATGATGACACTCAACAGCCGACCATCCATAGATTCTGTCAGTTGCTTGATCTGTTTATGATGTATTGCGTGCAGCAGCCACCACAGCCTCCCAGGCACTGTTGTGAGAGGTGTACTGTTTTCCCTCCCTGTAGATCTCACATTTTATGAGGAACCACAGGTTTTCTATGGGGTTCAGATCAGGTGAACAAGGAGGCCAGGTCATTATTTTTTCATCTTTTAGATCTTTACTGGCCAGCCACACTGTGGAGTAGTTGGATGCGTGTGATGGAGCATTGTCCTGTATGAAAATCATGTTTTTCTTGAACAATAACGACGTCTTCCTGTACCACTGCTAGAAGAAGTTGTCTTCCAGAAACTGGCAGTAGGTCTGGGAGTTGAGCTTCACTCCATCCTCAACCCGAAAAGGTCCCACAAGTTCATCTTTGATGATACCAGTCCATACCAGTACCCCACCTCCACCTAGCTGGTGTCTGAGTCGTAGTAGAGCTCTCTGCCCTTTACTGATCCAGCCTCTGGCCCATCCATCTGGCCCATCAAGAGTCACTCTCATTTCATCAGTCCATAAAACCTTTGAAAAATCAGTCTTAAAATATTTCTTGGCCCAGTCATGACGTTTTATCTTATGTTTCTTGTTAAAAGGTGGTCGTTTTTCAGCCTTCATTACCTTGGCCATGTCCCCGAGTATGGCACACCTTGTGCTTTTTGATACTCCAGTAACGTTGCAGCTCTCAAATATGGACAAACTGGCGGCAAATGGCATTTTGGCAGCTTCACGCTGATTTTCCCCAATTCATGGGCAGTTATTTTGCGCCTTTTTTGCAACCCTCTTGGCTATTTGCCATGAAACGCTTGATTGTTCAGTGATCATGCTTTAAAGGTTTGGCAATTTCAAGACTGCTGCATCCCTCTGCAAGATTTTGGACTTTTCAGAGCCTGTCAAATCTCTCTTCTGACCCATTTTGCCAAAGGAAAGGAAGTTGCCTAATAATTAAGCACACCTTATATAGGGCGTGGCTGTCATTACACCACACCCTTCCTCATTACAGAGCTACACATCACCTGATTTACTTAATTGGTAGTTGGCTCTCAAGCCTATACAGTTTGGAATAGGACAACATGTATAAAAAGTATCATGTGATCAAAATATTCATTTGCCTAATAATTCTGCACACAGTGTAGTACTTCCACATACTTCCTGAAGAACCACAGGGAAAGTTGTTAAGCACTATAAACCAAGATAGGAGAAGTGCACAGAGATAGGCAAGGTCCCAAGGTGAGGAAACATAAACCATGTGCACAAGCACAAAAAGGAGAAATAATAAATAAAAGCAATGGTAAACATCTAACAATCAAGCTGAAAACAAAAGATAGGTGTAGGAAAGGCAATTGAGTATACAATTAGAAAAGAACACTGGTCTCTGCCTATATCACTTAGCTGCAGGGCTGGAACGCCTTAGCAGTAATCCACTCAGAAATATAGCCAGCAGAGAAGGCTAGTATAAGGACCATATAAATAGACCCACCCAAGATGTGATAGGACAGAGAAAATGAGCAAATGAGAACACCTGATAACCACAAACCAAAAGAATAGATGCAAAGGTAAAAGACAATCAGCATTTAGACAGGGACTGACAAGGCTGTGGTTCAGCAGGAAACTGACCATGCAGCACATGGTCACCAGATCAAGTCCCGAATGTGAGGCATGACATTAAATACAGAACCATCTTAAAGACTAGTCCTGTGAGACAACAGTGGAAATTAAGACAGATCTTAACTTCATGTTGTCTTGCTGAGTTCTGACAATGATTTTTTTGTGGAGGATATAATATAAAGGGTCTCATCCACACCTTCCACCATTCTTTCTGGTCAGATGGATGAGATGGATGGTTAACTATAGGCATGGAAAGATGTGAGTGAGCATGATTCTAAATTATATTTTGTCACACAATTGCCTCCTAGTGAAAGTGAAATAATATGATTACAATATTTCCAACCATACTTGTATCGTCTTAATTACACCAAATACAACTATGATATATCCATAATTGTGATTGATATTACATTTTTGTCATTTTGCAAGGTTGAAAATCCTGGTGCATGATTCCAAAGCAGTTATGTCCCCCCCAATCACACATACAGCAGGTGAAAAGTATTGGATAACGTCATCAATTTTCTAAGAAACTATATGCCTAAAGGTGTTATTAACATCAATTTATTACCAGATGTTAGTAGTAATTAGTGATGGGCAGACCCGGACTGCAACAGTCTCGATGTGCGTGGTTTCAAACGTACCCGAGTGCCATACCCGGGCCCAGAATTCTTAGGAAATTCCGTTAATGATCCGGATCTGGCACTGAGGAAATAAAAAAAAATATTAAAAAAATCAAGGAAAAATAAAGCAAATAAGAATGACTTACCGAGCCTCCGGCACAGCTGTAATGGCTCCCACGGCAACTCATTCTTCTTCCGGGGCCGCTCTTTATTGCTCATCCATATGCAATACTTTCCCTGCCCATGTCCATCCTGGTGTCTGTGATTGGTTGCATGATAATATTGGAAGTACGGCACTCCTGGAGTTATGACTGGTGCCCAGATAGGGTCCATCCACGTAGTATAAGATGCAAAGAATCTGGCATTCAGATGTATTGAAATTAAACAAAAGATTCCCCAGCAATCTGTCGCAATGCCCAGGCATTCCAATAGGCTCATCAGCACAGGAGCCATCACAAGCACTACTGACAGTGTATTTGTGAGAAAGGTCGGGGAGACCGAAACGTCAATTAAATTTGTACACTAGCCATGGTGCAGCCAATTAAAGGGACCTTTTTTCTCATTTTAATACATCTGAGTGCCGGATTCTTTGCATCTTGTGATTGGTTGCAGTCAGAGGCGCCCCCAGCCTATGTGACAGTGCCTGACTGCAACCAATCACACGCGCTGTCTGCGGGTCACTATTGTGGTATAAAAATAAATAAAGAAATTGGCGTAGGGATCCCCATCTTATGATACTTGGCACGGATAAAGCATATGGTTACAGGCTGCAGCCCCAGCCGTATCTTGGCTCTGTAACAAAATCAGAGGAACTGCATGTGGCTTTTTTTAATTATTATTTAAACAAATAATTAAAAAAACAGCTTGCATTCCCCCCCTCCCCCCAATTTTGATACCCAGCATTGATAAAGCCCGACAGCTGGAGACTCCCATAGTTATTGTCCCCCCAACCTAAAAATAGTCTGCAGCAGCCCGAAGTTGTCACATCCATTAGATGCAACAGTCCCGACACTTTACCCGCCTCTTCCTGATTGCCGTGATGCAGTAACAATCAGGGTAATAAGGAGTTAATAACAGCCCACAATTGCCACTAAGCCCTAGATTAGTAATGGGAGGTGTTTATGAGACCTCCCATTACTAATCTGTAAGTGAAAATAAACACAAACACCTAAAAAAAATCCTTTATTTAAAATAAAAGACAAAAAAAGCAACACCTTTCACCATTTTATTAACCCCTAAAACACCTCTGCAGTTCCAACTTCATCCACACGAGTTCCCATAACGCTTCCAGCACTTCTACATCTGAATTCACACTGAGCCTCCATAGAAAATGAGCGCCCGCGGGGAGGTTCAAGCAGTGACTGAAGTGAGCTGCGCGATCAGCAGTGATGTCACTGCCGAGCAACCCGCGAAATCGGCACCGGATCGCACATCACAGGGTCAGGAGAGGCGAGTTCATAATGGAATCGCCTAACTCCGTGACGTCAGTGCCGGGCGACCCAGTCGCAGGTCGCTATATTGCGCGGCAGTGGCGTCACAGAGTCAGGTGAATAAAGTCACTTGACCCCGTGACGTTACTGTCTGACCCTGCAGGTTCTCACACAGACTGTTGTGTGTGTAGTGACGTGGACTGACCTTATAAGGCAGTCATGGCGAACCTTTTACAGGCCGAGTGCCCAAACTGTAGCCCTAAATCCATTTTTTTTCCCGAAGTGCCAACCAATCCTATTATGTAAATAGTTGATTTTAACCTTACCTTTGCAGTCTTCTCCTCAGCAAGGGGCATCACGCCTGTTTACCACACATTGAAGCTGAGCCCCTGCCCTTTCCAGACACAGCAGTTGGATTGATCTTTCTGGAAAAAATTGCAGCAGATTAGACAGAGATTTTAGCATGGAACGCAATCAGATGTCACCCTGTAATCCACATCTACATTTCAAAGTCTGAACATCTTGAAATCCCATAAAGACGTACGAGTTGCCCCCTCCCCTTCATTGTGTAGTTATGTCCCCCTTCCTGGCCACTTCCTGGTAAACATGTCCCCCATCCTGATATATATTTCCTACATTCTGGTATATTTGTCCACATCATTGCCCCATTCCTGGTAAATGTACCCCATTCCTGGTAAATGTACCCCATCATTGTAAATGTATCCCATCCTGGCATGTTCCCCCATGCTGTCAAATGACCCCATCCTGGTAAATGTACCTCATCCAGGCATGTTCCCTTATACTGGTAAATGTCCCCTTTCCTGGTAAATGTACCCCATCCTGATAAATGTCACCCTTTCTGCTAAATGTTCCTCATCCTGGCATGTTCATGTTCCCCCTCCTATCCTGGCATGTTTTCCCCCATCCTTTCATGTTTCCCCCCATTCAGGTAAATGTATCCCCCATACTGGTAAATGTACCCCTTCCTGGCGTGTTCCCCTTCCTGCTAAATGTACCCCATCCTTGCATGTTTCCCCCATCCTTGCATGTTTCCACCATCCTTGCATGTTTCCCCCATCCTTGCATGTTTCCCCCATCCTTGCAGTCATGTTTCCCCCATCCTTGCAGTCATGTTTCCCCCATCCTTGCAGTCATGTTTCCCCCATCCTTGCAGTCATGTTTCCCCCCATCCTTGCAGTCTTGTTTCCCCCCATCCTTGCAGTCTTGTTTCCCCCCCATCCTTGCAGTCTTGTTTCCCCCCCATCCTTGCAGTCTTGTTTCCCCCCCATCCTTGCAGTCTTGTTTCCCCCATCCTTGCAGTCTTGTTTCCCCCATCCTTGCAGTCTTGTTTCCCCCCATCCCTGCAGTCATGTTTCCCCCATCCTTCCAGCCATGTTTCCCCCATCTTTGCACGTTTCTCTCCATCTTTGCACGTTTCCCCCATCCTTGCAGCCATGTTTGCCCCGTGCTCTCCATGTTTGCCCCGTGCTCTCCATGTTTGCCCCGTGCTCTCCATGTTTGCCCCGTGCTCTCCATGTTTGCCCCGTGCTCTCCATGTTTGCTCCGTGCTCTCCATGTTTGCTCCGTGCTCTCCATGTTTGCTCCGTGCTCTCCATGTTTGCTCCGTGCTCTCCATGTTTGCCCCGTGCTCTGTTTGCCCCGTGCTCTGTCTGTATGCCCCGTGCTCTGTCTGTATGCCCCGTGCTCTGTCTGTATGCCCCGTGCTCTGTCTGTATGCCCCGTGCTCTGTCTGTATGCCCCGTGCTCTGTCTGTATGCCCCGTGCTCTGTCTGTATGCCCCGTGCTCTGTCTGTATGCCCCGTGCTCTGTCTGTATGCCCCGTGCTCTGTCAGTATGCCCCGTGCTCTGTCAGTATGCCCCGTGCTCTGTCAGTATGCCCCGTGCTCTGTCAGTATGCCCCGTGTTCTGTCTGCATGCCCCGTGCTCTGTTTGTATGCCCCGTGCTCTGTTTATATGCCCCGTGCTCCCATGTTTCCCCCGTGCGCTCCATGCCCCGTGCTCTCCATGCCCCGTGCTCTCCATGCACCGTGCTCTGTTTATATACCCCGTGCTCTCCATGCCCCGTGCTCTCCATATATACCCCGTGCTCTCCATGCCCCGTGCTCTCCATATATACCCCATGCTCTTCATGTCCCGTGCTCTCTATATACCCCGTGCTCTCCATATATACCCCGTGCTCTCCATATATACCCTGTGCTCTCCATATATACCCCGTGCTCTCCATGCCCCGTGCTCTCCATATATACCCCGTGCTCTCCATACCCTGTGCTCTCCATACCCCGTGCTCTCCATATATACCCCGTGCTCTCCATACCCCGTGCTCTCCATATATACCCCGTGCTCTCCATACCCCGTGCTCTCCATATATACTCCATGCTCTCCATGCCCCGTGCTCTCCATATATACCTCGTGCTCTCCATGCCCTGTGCTCTCCATGCCCCGTGCTCTCCATGCCCGTGCTGTTTATATACCCCGTGCTCTCCATATATACCCCGTGCTCTCCATATATACCCCCGTGCTCTCCATGCCCCGTGCTCTCCATATATACCCCGTGCTCTCCATATATACCCGTGCTCTCCATGCCCATGCTCTCCATATATACCCCGTGCTCTCCATATATACCCCGTGCTCTCCATGCCCCGTGCTCTCCATATATACCCCGTGCTCTCCATGCCCCGTGCTCTCCATATATACCCTGTGCTCTCCATGCCAGTGCTCTCCATGCCCCGTGCTCTCCATATATGCCCCGTGCTCTCCATGCCCCGTGCTCTCCATGCCCGTGCTCTCCATATATACCCCGTGCTCTCCATGCCCCGTGCTCTCCATATATACCCCGTGCTCTCCATGCCCCGTGCTCTCCATATATACCCCGTGCTCTCCATGCCCCGTGCTCTCCATATATGCCCCGTGCTCTCCATATATGCCCCGTGCTCTCCATATATGCCCCGTGCTCTCCATATATGCCCCGTGCTCTCCATATATGCCCCGTGCTCTCCATGCCCCGTGCTCTGTTTATATACCCCGTGCTCTCCATGCCCCGTGCTCTCCATGCCCCGTGCTGGCACTGTCCCCACACCTTGGTACAGCCGCACACAGCAAAATAAAAAAAAAAAACTCACCTTCTAGCAGCAGCTCCACCGTGCGGCCACAAGACACCGGCGCTGCCTACTGAGTGACGCTCCTCCGTCTCCTAGGCAACAAGCCTGCGGCCTAGGAGAGGAGGAGTGTCAGAGGGAGGAAAGATGTCTCCTCTGTTAAACTCCACGTTGAGCTGTCGGCGCGATCATATCGGCAGTTCAATGTGGCTCAGTGTGGCAACAGCGCGCGTGCCAACACAAAGGGCTCTGCGTGCCCAGTGTGGCACGCGTGCCATAGGTTCGCCATCACTGTTATAAGGTGTTCTCAGGTCAAAGCAGGGAAACACACACAGTTATATCGTAAGGGATCGATGTGAACACTCCAGATTTGGATTACGGCGGACCTTGATTAGGGGTTTGACAGGGAATTAAATTGGAAAAGAGAGTGTCTTTTGTGTTTATTTAATTTCTCTTTTTATGTCTTTTCAGGTTGACTTTGGAAAACGTCGGGGGACATCGAAATGAATTACGCTGGACCTTTTGTATTTTAATCATTTTTTTTTAATAAACTGGTCAACGAGGGATGGAGTCGTTTTTTTTTTGTTCTAATAAAATAAATGTATTACTTTCAAATAATGGAATTCGTAATGGGGGTGTCTGCTAAATGCCCACCCATTACTAATAACCAGGGCTTGATGCCAGCTGGGAATTCCCAGCTAGCATCAACCCTATTTCTTACCCTGTTTGCCACTGCACCGGGACAATGGGAAGAAGCGGGTCCAGCGCCAGAATTGGCACATCTAAGGCCCGTTTCACACGTCAGTGAAAAACACTGACGTTTTTCACTGGCGTGTAAAACACGCACATGTCCCTCCGTGTGCCGTGAATCATGGCACATGTGGGTTGTCTAAGTGCAATCCGGGCTGCGTTCTCCGTGGCCCGTGATTGCACTTAGAGATTAACTCACCTGTGCGCGCTCCTGCTCTCCATGGTGCTGATCGCTCCCGCGGTGCAGCATCCGGCCGGCGCTGACCCCTGCAGCAGCTGCTTCCGGGTCGGCTGTGTCGTGCATCATGAATATGCGCGACAGTAATGAGCCGGCTCAGAAGCAGCAAGCTGCACGGGCTGCAGAGGACATCGCTGGAGCCGGGTAAGTAAAAATGATTTTTATTTTAAAAGCACGTTTTTTTCTGGCACGTGTTTCACGGACCACACCACTGCGTGGTCCGTGGGACATCAGTGATGCCAGAAAAAAATGGACATGTCTCTGTGCGGCAATCACGGACACGCGGGTACGCCGCACGGAGACACGTGCAGTGAAAAATCACTGATGTGTGAGCAGACCCATTCATTATAATGGGTCTGCGTATGTCAGTGATTCTGGTACGTAGAAAAAAAAGCACAAACGTACCCGAATCACTGACGTGTGAAACAGGCCTAATGGATGTGCCACTTCTGGGACAGCTGTGGGCTGCTGTTGTTAGGCTGAATAGGGTCAAATAACCATGGCCCTTCCCACCCTAATAACATCAGCCCCTAGTTTTCTGCTGTATCTTGGCTAGTTGTAGAAAAATGGGGGAGAACTAATAATCAAATAATAAAAAAAAAAAGTGGGATTTCCTCTATTTTTCATAACCAGCCAAGGTACAGTAGGCAGCTGAGGGTTGCAGCCCACAGTTGCTGCTGTTCCTGTGCTGGATATGAAAAATGAAGGGCACCCCATGTCATTTTTTTAGTAAAAAAATAATTCAAAAACAGCTGCCCAATCTAGCTATTGCTCTATCTATCGAACTATTCTGTTATTTCATTCTACTCATATATGTTCTTTCTATCTATTCTATATGTTCTTTCTATTTATCTATTCTTTCTATTTTTTCTATCTATCTACCTAGCTAACCATCTATTCTAGCTATCAATTATCCTATCCTATCTTGTTTCTCCTTTAAAAAAACGCATTAACAAAAACGCGGCAAAACACAAGTGTTCTTTCATGCGTTTTTTTGGGGCCACAAGCTGCATTTCTGTGACCACAGGAAAAAAGATGCACTCAAAATGCAAGATGCACTAAAATGCAGCATGCAATAGCCTTAAGCAGTAGGTTTTCTATTATGCATCTTATAATCATTCAAGTGAAGTATAATTGTTTTCTTTATAATGATTTTTTGGTCATTTGACCATTTTAGTAGGTGATTCCTTCCCTTCACTTACCCCTTCTTTCTGTCCCACATCTAGTTAACCAACTGGATTTTCTCCCCATTCAAAATTAATATTGTCCCTCCTTTCCTACTTAATGGGAACCTGTCAGGTCCAATATGCACCCAGAACCACAAGCAGTTCTGCGTCCATATTGCTATTCGCTGCCTAACCGTCCCTGTATCTAGTAGCATAGATAAAGATATCTTTAGAAAAAGTGTTTCTAAAGATCTTTTATTGTATGCTAATGAGCGCGGGACTAGTCCACTGGGCGTTAGTTCACTTGCTAGTCGGCTCCATTAGCATGTTAACACGCCCCTGGGAATGAAAGCGCAGCGTCAGAGGATGATCTCACTGACCTTTCTGCTGCAATCGCTGCCAGACACTAGATTTCGGCTCAGTGCGCATTACCCCGGAGTTTGGGCCATGCGCACTATGAAGCCGGGTGTACGCGTCCTGGCTTCAAACTGAAGTAGTGCGCATGACCCAAACACCGGGGTCATGCGCACTGAGCCAAAATCCAGCGTCGAGTGGCGATGGCAGTGGAGAGGTGAGTGCGACATCCACAGGGGCGCACTAATAGGCTAATGGAGCCGACTAGAAAGGGAAGCAGCGCCCTTGGGGCTAGTCCCCGCACTTAGCATAAAATAAAAGATCTTTAGAAATACTTTTTCTAAATATCTCTTTATCTGTGCTACTAGATACAGGGGCGATTAGGCAGGGATTAGCAGTATGTAACCAGAACTGCTTGTGGTTATGGGTGCATATTGGGCCTGACAGGTTCCCTTTAAAGGGAATCTGTCACCACTTTGACCTTTTTAAACTGGTAATATGGGCATACAGGTTATAGAATGCTGACAATTGTCTTAGGCTGGTTTTACACATCCGGTTTTAGCAGAGCCGGCCAATCCGGCTCTAAAACCTATGCAACGGATGCGGCGACAATACCGCATCCTTTGCATAAGTTTTTGATATGCGGCCAGTCCGGTTTTTGCCGCTTGCGGCAGGCTACTGAGCATGCGCAGTGGAAAAAAACGCATGCGGCGACCGGATGCGGTGTTTGCCGCAGGATGCCGCATATGGCATCCATAGGCATGCATTGCAAATCGCGCCACATCGGCCGGATGCGGCGCAATGCGTTTTTTTTTACCGGACAAAAAAACGTTCCATCCGGCTGCCGCATCGGCTAAATCTGCCGCATGCGGAAAAAAACGGACGGAACGCAAGCCCATGCGGCACAATACGGCACTAATGTAAGTCTATGCAAAAAAACCGCAACCGGCGGCAAAAAAAAAATGGTTGCGTTTTTTCTGCAAAGCGCCAGATTGTGCTGCACAGGAAAAAACGGATGTGTGAAAGCAGCCTTACCGGTCTGTCTCATATTAGATGTCTTCTTGTGGATAAATCATCTCTTATCATTTTATAGAAATGAGCTCTTCTAGGCTATGGGGCGGATGCTGCCTGGAAGATAACTCCACTTCCAGGGATTATTTTACATAAAAAGAGTGTTACCAGTGTGATACAAGTAACTGACACAGAACAGGAGAAATTACATTTTACTTCTTAAAAACGCATTTTTTTTGCAGCTCCCTGAGCTCTGCTTCATTGCAGCAATATTGCAACACTGCCTGCCTGCAAGCTGGAGGCTGAAGCTGAGAGGAACCTGCAGAAGCGTCGGATATAATCACATTCAGCTCTGCAGGAAGAGCACATCATACTGGTAACGCCCCTTTTATCTAACATAATCTCTGGAGGCGGAGTTATCTTCAGGCAGCATCTGCCCCATAGCCTGGAAGAGCTCATTTACATAAAGTGATAAATGATGACTTATCCACAACAAGGCGACTGATATCGCATTACTCATATTTACAGTTTAAAAGGTCAAAGTGGTGATGGATTCCCTTTAAGATTCAGGACAATCAGGTTTGTAAAATGTGTTTTGTTATTTGTTAATACAATAAATATCATTGTTAATGAATATCATCTGCAGCCATCTCCACATACCTCCTCCTGCAGAGCCGCACACTAGATATATGGCTGCTCTGTGCTTACAGGACCTGTGATGATGTCACATGGAGGGGAGGAGTCAGGGGTCACATGATCAGCTCCTCAGTGTATGCAGGACTCTGCTGTGCTGGGTGTCATGGTGCTGGATGAGGGGAAGGTTATGTGTGGGGTCAGGAGGGGTTTACAGTGTGGATGTAGCAGAGCCGCGTGTGTACGAGGTGTACAGAGCAGAGCCGTGTGTGTACGAGGTGTACAGAGCAGAGCCGTGTGTGTACGAGGTGTACGGAGCGGAGCCGCGTGTGTACGAGGTGTACGGAGCGGAGCCACGTGTGTACGAGGTGTACGGAGCGGAGCCGTGTGTGTACGAGGTGTACGGAGCGGAGCCGTGTGTGTACGATGTGTACGAAGCGGAGCTGTGTGTGTACGAAGCGGAGCCGTGTGTGTACGAGGTGTACGGAGCGGAGCCGTGTGTGTACGATGTGTACGAAGCGGAGCTGTGTGTGTACGAAGCAGAGCCGTGTGTGTACGAGGTGTACGGAGCGGAGCCGTGTGTGTACGATGTGTACGAAGCGGAGCTGTGTGTGTACGAAGCGGAGCCGTGTGTGTACGAGGTGTACGAAGCGGAGCCGTGTGTGTATGAGGTGTACGGAGCAGAGCCGTGTGTGTACGAGGTGTACGGAGCAGAGCCGTGTGTGTACGAGGTGTGCGGATCAGAGCCGTGTGTGTACGAGGTGTACAGAGCAGAGCCGTGTGTGTACGAGGTGTACGGAGCAGAGCCGTGTGTGTACGAGGTGTACGGAGCGGAGCCGTGTGTGTACGAGGTGTACGGAGCGGAGCCGTGTGTGTACGAGGTGTACGGAGCGGAGCCGTGTGTGTATGAGGTGTACGGAGCAGAGCCGTGTGTGTACGAGGAGAGCGGAGCCGTGCGTTTACCATGTGTACGAAGTGGAGCCGTGTGTGTTCAAGGTTTACTTAGCGTAGCCGCGTGTGCACGATGTGTACAGAGTGGAGCCGTGTGTGAACAATCTGTATGTAGCAAAGCCGTCTGTGTACGTGTGGTGTGCGTGCGGAGTAGAGCCGTGTGCGTACGACATGTATGGAGCTGAGCCGTATGTGTACGATGTGTGTAAAGCGGAGCCGTGTGTGTTCGAAGTGGAGCCATCTGTGCAGGACGTGTACGGAGAGAAGCTGTGTCTGTAGTACGTGAACAGAGCAGAGCTGTGTGTGTAAGACGTGCGAAGCAGGGCCGCATGTGTACAGAGCGGAGCTGTGTGTGTAGGGAGTGAAGCTGTGTGTGTGTACGGAGCGGAGCGTCCATTAGCGTTACATGTGTGTGGTATGTGTATAGAAATCCCATTGTCCAGTATTTCTCACATGTGTAATGGAAAAATTGAGTCGGCTTTTTGCACTTTTAATGCCCCTAGTTGTTGGTGTTCTCCCCCCACCTCTGGGTTGTAATGTATAACGCCAAAGAAAGGCAAATCCAAGGTGTGAAAAACTCACAGTTCACACAGGATTCAATTTCTTTTCAGAGTAAAATAAGAGTGCGCATGCGTCAGAGGTAATCACAGTTCAAGACCGTGGGAAGCAACTGGAGTACGCATGCGTGAAGTTTAAAAAGGTTCAAACACAGAATAAGACATGAATGTGCATGCGTCAGAAGTAGGAATGAGCGAATGTATTCGGCACTATTCGGTATCTGACGGATAACAGGCTATCCGCACCATTCGGTATCTGATGGGTAAAACAACATCTGCTCCGATACTTTCATTTTCATTTCTGACTTCCTGGCGCCTGTTTTCCAGTCAATGAACACATCTGATTTTTTTTGCAGCAAATGCGGATCCTGTTTTTCCAAAGAGAAACGCATGCAAACGCAAGTGTTATTTTACAGGATCCTTTGAATTGCAGATTATGGGTGGGCATTGGAGTCATGTGATCGGAGGTATGGGTAGGCATTGGAGTCAGAGGAAGGCGACATGACAGCCCGAAACACAGTGTCTGCAAAATGGGATTCTGATCTGGCTTATATATCCTAGGTCAGTGATGGCGAACCTATGGCACGCGTGCCACACTGGGCACGCAGAGCCCTTTGTGTTGGCACGCGCGCTGTCGCCACACTGAGCCACGTTGAACTGCCGATGTGATCTCGTCGGCAGTTCAACGTGGTGTTTAGCAGAGGAGACATCTCTCCTCCCTCTGACACTCCTCCTCTCCTGAGCCGCAGGCCTGTTGCCTAGGAGACGGAGGAGCGTCACTCAGTAGGCGGCGCCTTGTGGCCGCGCGGTGGAGCTGCTGCTAGAAGGTGAGTTTTTTTTTTATTTTTATTTTTAAGCTGTGTGCGGCTGTGCCAAGGTGTGGGGGACAGTGCTGCCAGCACGGGGGAAAACATAGGGAGCACGGGGCATATAAACAGAGCACGGGGTATACAGAGCACGGGGCAAACATGGGGAGCACGGGGCAAACATGGGGAGCACGGGGCAAACATGGGGAGCACGGGGCAAACAGCCAGAGCACGGGGCAAACATCGGGAGCACGGGGCAAACATCGGGAGCACGGGGCAAACATGGGGAGCACGGGGCAAACATGGGAAGCACGGGGCATATAAACAGAGCACGGGCAAACAGCCAGAGCACAGGGCATACAGAGCACGGGGCAAACATGGGGAGCACGGGGCATACAGAGCACGGGGAAAACATGGAGAGCACGGAGTATACAGAGCACAGGGCAAACATGGAGAGCACGGGGCATATAAACAGAGCACGGGGCATACAGAGCACAGGGCAAACAGCCAGAGCACGGGTCAAACAGCCAGAGCACGGGTCAAACATGGGGAGCACGGGGTATACAGAGCACGGGGCATACAGAGCACGGGGCAAACATGGAGAGCATGGGGCATATATACAGAGCACGGGGCAAACAGTCAGAGCACGGGGCAAACAGCCAGAGCACGGGGCAAACATGGAGAGCACGGAGCAAACAAGGAGAGCACGGGGCAAACATGGAGAGCACGGGGCAAACAAGGAGAGCACGGGGCAAACATGGAGAGCACGGGGCAAACAAGGAGAGCACGGGGCAAACATGGAGAGCACGGGGCAAACAGCCAGAGCACGGGGCAAACAGCCAGAGCACGGGGCAAACAGCCAGAGCACGGGGCATACAGCCAGAGCACGGGGCAAACAGCCAGAGCACGGGGCATACAGCCAGAGCACGGGGCATACAGCCAGAGCACGGGGCATACAGCCAGAGCACGGGGCATACAGCCAGAGCACGGGGCATACAGAGCACGGGGCATACAGAGCACGGGGCAAACAGAGCACGGGGCAAACATGGCTGCAAGGATGGGGGAAACGTGCAAAGATGGTGGAAACATGGCTGCAGGGATGGGGAAAGAAAACTGCAGGGATGGGGGGAAAGAAGACTGCAAGGATGGGGGGAAACAAGACTGCAAGGATGGGGGGAAACAAGACTGCAAGGATGGGGGAAACATGCAAAGATGGGGTACATTTAGCAGGAAGGGAAACATGCCAGGAAGGGGTACATTTACCAGTATGGGGGACACATTTACCAGAATGGGGGGAAACATGCCAGGATAGGGGGACTTGAACATGCCAGGATGAGGAACATTTAGCAGGAAGGGTGACATTTATCAGGATGGGGTACATTTACCAGGATAAGGGAACATGCCTGGATGAGGTACATTTACCAGGATGGGGTCATTTGACAGCATGGGGGAACATGCCAGGATGGGATACATTTACAATGATGGGGTACATTTACCAGGATGGGGAATATGCTGGGATGGCGTATATTTGCCAGGACGGGGCCATGATGGGGACAAATATACAAAAATGTAGGAAATATATATCAGGATGGGGGACATGTTTACCAGGAAGTGGCCAGGAAGGGGACATAACTACACAATGAAGTGGGAGGGGAGCAACTCGTACGTCTTTATGGGATTTCAGGATGTTCAGACTTTGAAATGTAGATGTGGATTACAGGGTGAAATATGATTGCATTCATGCTAAAATCTCTGTCTAATATGCTGCAATTTTTCCAGAAAGATCAACTGCTGTGTCTGGAAAGGGCAGGGGCTCGGCTTCAATGTGTGGTAAGCACGAATGAGCGTGATGCCCCCTGCTGAAGAGAAGACTGCAAAGGTAAGGTTACAATCAATTATTTACATGATAGGATTGGTTGGCACTTCGGGGAAAAAATTGGGTTTAGGGCTACAGTTTGGGCACTCGGCCTGTAAAAGGTTCGCCATGACTGTCCTAGGTCATATGCAAAGGATTATTAAAAATCCACATTTGACTTTTAGGATCACTACTTTCAATAGGTGGCACTGCGCTAGAGTTTGTCTCCTTTGCTGGAGAGACAATTTGAATATTCCCCAGAAGGGCGTGGCAGCTATAAGTCCCCTTACTTTACTGGCAGCCAGACTGGCTTGCAAAATCTCCTTAAGGAGAATAGTGTTCCCCCGTGGTCCCCACAAAGCTTCTCATGAGCCAGATCAGACACCCCATACTTTGCACTGACGAGGGGCAAGTACCCTGAAACACCGTGTCTGCAAATTGGGATTCTGATCTGGCTTATATATCCTAGGTCATATGCAAAGGATTGTTAAAAATCCACATTTGACTTTTAGGATCGCTACTTCCAATAGGTGGCGCTGCGCTAGAGTTTGTCTCCTTTGCTGGAGAAACAGCCTGGAAATGTGCACGCCACTGGGGGAGGGGGGGAGAGAGAGACCTGCGTTGTGTTTGTCATAAAAGCGATTTAGTTTGAGAGCTGTTCTGGCGACTATGTAAACGCCGCGTGCTGCTCTGAGCACGTTATTCCAAGACACCAGAAATTCAGTCACACACTAACTACAGGCTGTGCCCCTACTGTTTCTGCCGTTTCCCATCCATTTCAGCCTTTTCCTGTCACCACAGCTCGCCGTTAGGTCCAATGTAAAAATGATTTGAATTTCCTATAGACTTACATTGCGCATCGAATATTCGCGAATAGTCGCATAGTGCCGACTTAATCGTTGGATATTCGCAAAGTCGGATATATTTAGGTATTTGATCATCCCTAGTCAGAAGTAATGGCAGTTCAAGACCGTGGGAACCAACTGCATTACATACAGTCAGGACCAGAAATATTTGGACAGTGACACAAGTTTTGTTATTTTAGCTGTTTACAAAAACATGTTCAGAAATACAATTATATATATAATATGGGCTGAAAGTGCACACTCCCAGCTGCAATATGAGAGTTTTCACATCCAAATCGGAGAAAGGGTTTAGGAATCATAGCTCTGTAATGCATAGCCTCATCTTTTTCAAGGGACCAAAAGTAATTGGACAAGGGACTCTAAGGGCTGCAATTAACTCTGAAGGCATCTCCCTCGTTAACCTGTAATCAATGAAGTAGTTAAAAGGTCTGGGGTTGATTACAGGTGTGTGGTTTTGCATTTGGAAGCTGTTGCTGTGACCAGACAACATGCGGTCTAAGGAACTCTCAATTGAGGTGAAGCAGAACATCCTGAGGCTGAAAAAAAAGAAAAAATCCATCAAAGAGATAGCAGACATGCTTGGACTAGCAAAATCAACAGTCGGGTACATTCTGAGAAAAAAGGAATTGACTGGTGAGCTTGGGAACTCAAAAAGGCCTGGGCGTCCACGGATGACAACAGTGGTGGATGATCGCCGCATACTTTCCTTGGTGAAGAAGAACCCGTTCACAACATCAACTGAAGTCCAGAACACTCTCAGTGAAGTAGGTGTATCTGTCTCTAAGTCAACAGTAAAGAGAAGACTCCATGAAAGTAAATACAAAGGGTTCACATCTAGATGCAAACCATTCATCAATTCCAAAAATAGACAGGCCAGAGTTATATTTGCTGAAAAACACCTCATGAAGCCAGCTCAGTTCTGGAAAAGTATTCTATGGACAGATGAGACAAAGATCAACCTGTACCAGAATGATGGGAAGAAAAAAGTTTGGAGAAGAAAGGGAACGGCACATGATCCAAGGCACACCACATCCTCTGTAAAACATGGTGGAGGCAACGTGATGGCATGGGCATGCATGGCTTTCAATGGCACTGGGTCACTTGTGTTTATTGATGACATAACAGCAGACAAGAGTAGCCGGATAAATTCGGAAGTGTACAGGGATATACTTTCAGCCCAGATTCAGCCAAATGCCGAAAAGTTGATCGGACGGCGCTTCATAGTACAGATGGACAATGACCCCAAGCATACAGCCAAAGCTACCCAGGAGTTCATGAGTGC
This sequence comes from Anomaloglossus baeobatrachus, assembly GCF_048569485.1. NCBI lineage: Eukaryota > Metazoa > Chordata > Amphibia > Anura > Aromobatidae > Anomaloglossus > Anomaloglossus baeobatrachus. Next base: position 534,195,358 of record NC_134357.1, on the reverse strand, counting down.
AAAAAAGTGGAACATTCTGCAATGGCCAAGTCAATCACCAGATCTTAACCCAATTGAGCATGCATTTCACTTGCTCAAATCCAGACTTAAGACGGAAAGACCCACAAACAAGCAAGACCTGAAGGCTGCGGCTGTAAAGGCCTGGCAAAGCATTAAGAAGGAGGAAACCCAGCGTTTGGTGATGTCCATGGATTCCAGACTTAAGGCAGTGATTGCTTCCAAAGGATTCGCAACAAAATATTGAAAATAAAAATATTTTGTTTGGGTTTGGTTTATTTGTCCAATTACTTTTGACCTCCTAAAATGTGGAGTGTTTGTAAAGAAATGTGTACAATTCCTACAATTTCTATCAGATATTTTTGTTCAAACCTTCAAATTAAACGTTACAATCTGCACTTGAATTCTGTTGTAGAGGTTTCATTTCAAATCCAATGTGGTGGCATGCAGAGCCCAACTCGCGAAAATTGTGTCACTGTCCAAATATTTCTGGACCTAACTGTATCCTTGAGGCAGATCCAGCCCACAAAAGAGTTTGTTTGACGCCCTGGCGCCGCCAGGTGGTCACACAGAATAGGTCCCCGCATGACACCTTCCCACACAGGGTTACACTCAGCCAACAATACCCTAGTCACACACCCAGGGTAGGAAAGGCACATCAGTGGGTGGGACCAGGTGGATGGAGAACACCCACCTAGGGGTCTGGAGAACCCGGGGCGGGAAAAGCGTTAGTTGTAATTGAAGAGCAGAGTTGAAAGTTGGAGTTCAAAGAGAAAGGAGCGAGTCTAGTGGAGTGGAGGATTTGAGAGGAGAAAGTGAAGTGCGGAGTCAGAAAGGAAAGGCGTCGGGGTTGGAGCCCCGGCGTACTGGCTAGGTGGCAGATGGTGGTTCATGTCTGTCAGGAGACGGGAAAACGGCTGCCAGAGATCTGAGGTGGACCGGGGCAGGGTTGGAGCCCGCCGTTACCGACACCCGAGAACCGACCCGGAAACAGTGCACAGAGGGGGTACTTGGACCCTGAAGCCTGGACCGGAACCAACGGCCTAGCTAATTAACCAATTGAGAGCAGGATTATAGGTCCTGTCCCAACCAAAGTCCCAAAAGCAGACAACCACACACCGCGGGGGATAGGGCATCCGCCAGGGCCCAGTAGATCCCAAGGGTCAGCATCAGTGGGCACGGCTCCCAACCAAAGTACCGGGAGCGGACTCCCGTGTTTCACACCGGGAAGTCCATCATACCAAAAACTCAGTGCAGAGGAAAGTGAAACAGACAATCAGCCCTGGTGTGGGACCAGAATACACCCGGCCGCGGCGGCCGGCCACCAGCACCTTGGTTTACCATTGGACTTGTGTGATTCATTCAATCGTGAGTAAACTAACATCCCCCGGTCTGACTGGGCGCGCCGGCCACTGCGATCACCACCCTCAGCACAGAAACACTGGGCCCCGGAGCATCCATCCCTACCCACGGAGGGGTTAACATCCAGCTGCCATCCCATCGCCCCCGGGTGCCCCACAACAGCAGCAGTGGTGCCACACTTCACCACACACCGTGGGTGGTGTCACAGACTGTTTACGGCAAATCACGTACAAATACGTCCTCTTTTATTTGAAGTGTCCGCACGACCCCCGGGTCTGGTAGAATCCCTCGAGCCACACTGCGAATCCGGATCCGAGCAGCCCGGCTGCTGTCACGGGGGTGGCACATTAGCTCTCCTATCCCTCGGGAATGTTTCTGCTTCAGAGTTTAGGAGAGGTTTATTAAGACATTTTTTAACAGCTGCCAGAAACCTAATTCCAAGATATTGAAAGCAAACTAGAATCCCATCACGGGATGAATTCATAGCAGAGTGCAACGAGATCCTCAGGATGGAGACCTTGATAGATCAGACACTCGGCAACAAGGACAAAGTTGATGCTACATGGGCCCCGTGGATCATGTTCAGGGACTCACCAGATATGGGTCTATGGATTCACGGGAGGCAGGTATGTAGGTAATTTTCTATTCTCTTATTTCTGTACCTGGAAGGTTAGCCTTGAAAATGTGGTTTTGATATAGGAGGGCGCGTCTATTCGGGTGGGAACCCTTTGTACCCTTCCCCTTTCACCTTACTTTCCCATGTTTCTGTTGTCTTTACTGTCTCTAAATTCTTCTTCCACCTCCTCTTCTTTATCTCTTTATGTTTCAACATGTTCTTCCTATTCCACACAAATACGAATTGTACTTGTTATTTTTGGTCGCCAGTGGTGCAGGTGTAGTCAAGGAACTGTGATGTTTGTAGCAGCTAGCTTGGGATATATACCCTCAGCCTGCGCGCTGTGCAATTGTTTGATTATCTTATTCTATTCTAATAAACTTTGATTTGAACAAAAATAATCAACATTGATTCCTCCGGTGATAGCGCGGCATACACCTGATTCTCTCTACCTTATGTTTGTACCTGCCTTTTTTGGGGGTGCGGCTGTCGCCAATCTCTAAAGCGAAATTAGAAGTTGTAACTGGCAGAACCCTAATAGGTGAGTGCGTTTGCCTTTATTTTCTTCTTACCTTATTTGGTAAGACCCTATTGTGTGCTTGCCTCCACAGTTCATTTTCTCTGTATTGGAAAAGTTGGGCAGAGGGAATGGAGGACAGGTGAGAAAAATGGTTTGGTGTGTGTGTGTGTGTGTGTGTGTGTATGTGAGAGAGATGGCACAATAGGGTACAAGGATTGGACATTGCTATAAAAAAAGGTGAGCTACATGGGCACATTAGTAAAAGGAGAAGTGACGGGCACATTAGTAAAAGAGGACAAGGATGGGGCACATTAGTATAGGATGGGCACATTACTACAGGATGTGGACAAGGATGGACACATTACTACAGGATGGGAACAAGGATGGCCACATTACTACAGGATGGGGACATGGATTGGCATATTACTACAGGGGACAAGGATGAGCACATTACTACAGGATGAGAACCAAGATGAGCACATTACTACAGGATGGGGACCAAGATGGGCACATTACTACATGGGAGGCACGGTGGCTCAGTGGTTAGCACTGCAGTCTTGCAGCGCTGGGGTCCTAGGTTCAAATCCCACCAAGGACACCATCTGCAAGGAGTTTGTATGTTCTCCCCGTGTTTGCGTGGGTTTCCTCCGGGTTCTCCGGTTTCCACCCACACTCCAAAAAACATACTGATAGGGACTCTAGATTGTGAGCCCCAATTGGGACAGTGTTGCCAATGTATGTAAAGCGCTGTGGAATTAATAGCGCTATATAAATGAATAAAATTATTATTATTAATTATTATTATTATTACTACCAGATGGGGACCAGAATGGGAAGATTACTACAGGATGGGACACGGATGAGCACATTACTACAGGATGAGGATCAGGATAGGCACATTACTACAGGATCGGGACCAGGATGGGCACATTACTACAGGATGGGGACCAGGATGGGCACATTACTATAGGATGGGGACCAGGATGGGCACATTACTACAGGAAGGGGACCAGGATGGGAACATTACTAAAAGGATGAGGACCAGGATGAGCATATTGCTACAGGGTGGGGACCAGGATGGGCACATTAATACAAGATGGGGACCATGATGGGGACATTACTACAAGATGGAGACCATGATTCGCACATTATTACAGGATGGGGACCAGGATGGGCACATTACTACAGAATGGGGACAAGGATGGGCACATTACTACAGGGGACAAGGATGGGCACATTACTACAGGATGGGGACAAGGATGGGCACATTACTACAGGGGACAAGGATGGGCACATTACTACAGGATGGGGACAAGGATGGGCACATTACTACAGGGGCGGCATGGTGGCTCAGTGGTTAGCACTGCAGTCTTGCAGCGCTGCAGTCCTGGGTTCAAATCCCACCAAGGACACTATCTGCAAGGAGTTTGTATGTTCTCCCCATGTTTGCGTGGGTTTCCTCCGGGTACTCCGGTTTCCTCCCACACTCCAAAGACATACAGATAGGGACTCTAGATTGTGAGCCCCAATGGGGACAGTATTGCCAATGTATGTAAAGCGCTGTGGAATTAATAGCGCTATATAAATGAATAAAATTATTATTATAATTATACAGGCTGGGGACCAGGATGGGCACATTATTACAGGATGAGGTCCAGGATAGGCACATTACTACAGGATGGGGACAAGGATAGGGCACATTACTACAAATAGACCAGCATGGGCACATTATTACAAGAAGGGGAACAGGATAGTAATAATAATAATTTTATTCATTTATATAGTGCAATTGATTCCACAGCGCTTTACATACATTGGCAATACTGTCCCCATAGGGGCTCACAATCTAGAGTCCCTATCTGTATGTCTTTGGAGTGTGAGAGGAAACCAAGGTACCCGGAGGAAACCCATGCAAACACGGGGAGAACATACAAACTCCTTGCAGATAGTGTCCTTGGTGGGATTTGAACCCAGGACCCTAGCGCTGCAAGACTGCAGTGCTAACCACTGAGCTACCGTGCCGACCTGGATGGGCACATTATTACAAGATGTTATCTAAACTTACACTATGGTGCTATTTGTAAAACTATATTACTTACAAAAAGGGCTAAAGTGTGAAAAAATCAAAGCATGAATTTTTTTTACTAACAAAAATGTTTTTTTTTTAATATATTTAAACAAAAAAGTGCACATTTGTTATAATAAATGAGCAAAAAATGTTCAAAAACAATGATCTAAAGATCTAAAAATATGGTACAAATAAAAATATCACTTTGTTTTGAAAAGAATGTGGCCCTCACAAATTATTTTATTTTCTATTTGCAGTCCATATACCCAGCCAAGTTTGAGACCCTTGTGTTAGATTGTGCTTGTGGCAAGGCCTGGCAGGCCATCGTAGCTGGGTGACCCTAAGGTCATTACTTGGTCTGGGGTCACCAAAGCAATCATTATACCTACCTGATCATTGGGTGCCGATGAGGTTAAGAGGGTGTTGCCTCATCCGAGTAACCAATTAACTGCCACTGTTTCTTTTGTCAGCGAAATCTAAGAAGTTGAATAGCCATTATTGGTACTAGCACCGACCACAGCAGTTATCTTATATAATTGACTTCCGCTGATCATGAAGCAGGCGATTTGCATCATACATGTACAGTAGTTTGTGGGAACACATTGCCAATTGCGCTATAATTGAAAGTCAGATGTCAGGAAGGTGTTAAATAGGTATGTGACGGGGTGTACAGCAGAGCAAGGAGAGACAACAGGCCGAGGAACGATCCAACAGGTTTATTCACAAGAACACTGGAACAGCACACGATAAGTCCACGTAAAACAGATTCGGGGGCCCTTCCCGACAATCCTCGGACCGGATTACAAAGCAATCGTCCTTACAGTAGTCCAAAGAGTTCCACACAATCCCACGGGCCGCCACACAGGCCTAGCTCCGTCCGTGTCCACAGCCACACAGGCTGGAGCTCCTGCTCCCTTCAAGTTTCAGCTCACTCTGCCTGAATCTCCCAGGTAAGCCGAGTTTACACTAGTTGGACTCTAGGCCCACCTCCCCCTACTCCCAGGGATGGAAGTGCCTCAAGAGGATATAACCTTGCATTTTAGGGGGTGATTACCTACAACAATAGAAATGTACACAGAAGTAGTTCAAATAAGACAATGAACCCAGCTTGAAATAGGAATCTGTACAGCATATACAGTGGGAGGGTAAATTACATCTTCACAATCCCTCCCCCTCCCAACTTGTGTACGTACTAGGGACCTCTACAGGTCACTGGTTAAGTACACACAGGCAGAGCGTTACTTACATGTGGCTTCATGCAGCCACGAATTGGCATCGTAGCTCTCCCACATCATTGCCCAGGAGAACAGCTGCAGGCAGACCACCCATCACCCCAACCACACATCGCCTGACCCCAAAACCAAAGCTCAGATCCACAGTGGCTGTGGGAATAGTCCTCCATTGTCCACCAGCCAGTTCAATGACAATCCCAGGTCCTCTATGGATTGCCTCAGGCCGAACCACTCGGGGATCAGCCAGTGTGAGGAAAGCACCCGAGTCACAAAATCCAACAAGTCTCTGTCCATCCAGCACAACCTCCTGCAAGTGCTTACCTCGATGAGCAGAAGTCGTCATAACTGCAGGTCGCACCCCGTAAACTCCTGGTGGTGCAACATGGGCTGAGTCACTAGGCCAGTCCTCACATAGCGGTGCCACATCTTCCTCCATGGCGCTGGGCTGTAAATAATTAACAATCCGATTGGGCGCAGGATCAGTCCTCATTTGAACAGCTGGGCAGGAGACTTGCCGATGCCCTGGCTGTCCACATTGATAGCATCTGAGCTGGGTCTCCCTCCATCCAAGGCGTCCTCTTGGGTAAGGGGTAGGGGAACTTGGAGGCCGACTCCCACCTGAAGGTGCTGTAGGGGTTTGAGGATGATTCCTCCATGGGCTGGGTGGGCATGAGGCCTGCAAATGCCCGGGATGCCTACAAACATAACACCTGCGCTCTGTTACTTCCTCTCCCCGGCGTATGCCAGAAAGTGCAGTAGAAGCAACTGAAGGCACATTAACACGGGTATCAACATGTGGTGGCTTAGAGGAACGGGGAACAATGGGGGCAGAATAACTGGGGGCATCCGGTGTTGTGGAGCTGTTAGGCGTCTCTCCATCCTCCAACAGAACCCTCCACTGAGGCTTGATGGTGAGAGCCTCATCAGCGAGAGCAGCAGCTTCCTCCACTGTCGCTGGTTTTCTCTCACGCACCCATTCCCGGATCTCAGCGGGGCACTGGGCAAAGAATTGTTCTTTTAGGATGACCTGGAGGAAGGTCTGCCAAGTTAAGGCTCCCTCTCCCTCCAGCCAGCGATGGCACACTTGTTTCAGTCTGTGGGCAAACATCTTGAAAGACACTTCTCCATCACAGGCTAATGTACGGAACTTAGTCCTATAAGTATCTGGGGTCACGGCATAATGTTCCAGAATGGTCTGTTTTATCTCCCCATACTCACAATTCCACTGAGGGTCCATAGCTCTATAGGCGTCGGCAGCTCCACCCTCCAAGAGGCCCACCAGGTGTCTGACTCGCTCTCTTTCTGGGACTTCCATTAATCGACACTGATGCTCAAAGTCCTGGAAGAAGCCCTCAATGTCACCAGCAGCCTCATTAAACTGCTTGAAGTCTTTGCGGGACACTCTGGGAAGTTTCCTCATGATGGGTGCTGGGGTTACAGTCTGTCTGGAACCTCTCGCGGCTTCCACAGCGAGCTGCTTATCCAGCAATGCCATCTCCTCCATCCTGCGCTCCTTCTCTTCAGCTCCACGCATGGCCTCCCTCTTATCTTCTATGGTGGCCTCATCTCCAAGCAGTGCCATCTTTTCCTTGTACCACACAACCCATTGACTTTTTTGGGTATTCACCTCCGGCTCCCGTCTTTGCTCCCCTTGCTGTGGAAATTGTTCCTCGGTGCCATCTTGCAGGCAAGCGTGTTCCAATGCCTCAATTAGTTGCTCCTTAGAGAGTCCTTTGTAGCCGACACCTAATTCACGGGCCTTTGTTTGTAGACTCGCCACAGTCCAGTTCCTGTATCCTGAGGTTCTGGTTTCAGACGTCGATTGGCTGTTGTCCTCCATTTCTTCTGCTCTGATCCCGCCGCTGCCACCAGTTTGTGACGGGGTGTACAGCAGAGCAAGGAGAGACAACAGGCCGAGGAACGATCCAACAGGTTTATTCACAAGAACACTGGAACAGCACACGATAAGTCCACGTAAAACAGATTCGGGGGCCCTTCCCGACAATCCTCGGACCGGATTACAAAGCAATCGTCCTTACAGTAGTCCAAAGAGTTCCACACAATCCCACGGGCCGCCACACAGGCCTAGCTCCGTCCGTGTCCACAGCCACACAGGCTGGAGCTCCTGCTCCCTTCAAGTTTCAGCTCACTCTGCCTGAATCTCCCAGGTAAGCCGAGTTTACACTAGTTGGACTCTAGGCCCACCTCCCCCTACTCCCAGGGATGGAAGTGCCTCAAGAGGATATAACCTTGCATTTTAGGGGGTGATTACCTACAACAATAGAAATGTACACAGAAGTAGTTCAAATAAGACAATGAACCCAGCTTGAAATAGGAATCTGTACAGCATATACAGTGGGAGGGTAAATTACATCTTCACAAGGTATTCCGATACCACTTATGTGAGACGTGTGCTTGGTCATCAGGAATTTCTTCATGTCGTAGTCTACTGAGCAGGGAACGGATATGATATCTGCTAATCATGCGCACTCCTCTGCCGTTGGTATGTTGTAGCAACATTTCCAGAATACCCCGTTAACCATTTTTGTTTCACTTGAGTATAGATGCTTTGTTTGTGCTTGAAATTTTCACAATTATCACCCACCAATTCCGCTCCTGTTGACAGGATGGCAATTCTTTCAGGAAGCACTTTTATTCCAGTAATACTCTGCATATTTTGTTCATTTCTTCTGTGCTCGCTTCGTTTTGCTATGATATATCTGAGTTTCTGTGCTCGCGTTGTTCTGCTATGTTTGTCTGGTTTTCTGTTGTGCTTGTCTGGTTTTCTGTGTTGCTTGACCACAGCCAGACTCTACTGTCACCATCTGATTAGTAATTATGGCAATAGTTCCTGCTGTTTACACTGAAATAAGTCGTTTATGAAACATTGTCCTAATACTGACCGTGGATGTCAAGACCAGATGGAGGTCTCCTAACCTGAACTCAGCTACTTCATATACGTCTTTTAGGTTGTTGAGTTTGGATCAAGAGACCGGATGGCAGTGTGGACATGACGGTACATACATGGACTGTTTTCACAGATGTCAGACTTCAGTTTTAAGGTTCCCATTCCGGCCTATCCAGGGTTTGAGCCATTTGGCTTCAGTTACTTGTGATTTCCATTGTGTGCAGATTTGCAACTCTATTTCTGGAAGAGACCTGGCTGGTCCCTGACCACCTTCTTCAGTCTTCTGCCTGCCCTCACTCCATGTCTATGGGACTGGTTTCCATCTCTCTATTTGTTACTGTGAACTGGTGTTCTCTAATGGACATCAGTAGTTGCTCATAGAAACTAGAATAAAGCTAGGCCTTGTATCAGAAATTTTTCTTTCCTCTCTTTTGCAGATGACACATCTGGATAATCTTGTGCCCCATTCTCCATGCTGCCTCATTGATCTGATACGCTACCCAGTAAAAGAAGAATCTAACCTCCCTCATAGATGTTTTTATCAATATAATCAGGTTTGACACACTTTTGATGCAAAAAAAAAAGATTTATTTGTTTTTTTTAATGCAATCAGATCTGATGGTGAGTGTCTGGTATGATATGTGGACTTTATAAAATGCTGCTATCTAACTATTTGGAAAATTATACCCTTAGTATGAATAAATAAGAAAGGGACACTAGGTCCACTTACTAATGTTTAATGAACAAGCCTAAAGGTGGTGTCACACACAGCGACGACGACGACGTCGCTGCTCCGTCACCATTTTCTGTGACGTTGCAGCGACGTCCCGTAACATCCAGCAACGAGCTGGCCCCTGCTGTGAGGTCGTTGCTCATTGCTGAATGTCCTGCTTCATTTTTTCGTCGTCGCTCTCCCGCTGTGAAGCACACATCGCTGTGTGTGACAGCGAGAGAGTGACGAAATGAAGCGAGCAGGGAGCAGGAGCCGGCGTCTGGCAGCTGCGGAAAGCTGTAACCACTGTAAACATCGGGTAACCAAGGGAAGACCTTTCCCTGGTTACCCGATATTTACCTTTGTTACCAGCCTCCGCCGCTCTTGCTGCTAGTGCCGGCTCCTGCTCTGTGCACATGTAGCTGCAGTACGCATCGGGTAATTAACCCTATGTGTACTGTAGCTAGGAGAGCAAGGAGCCAGCGCTAAGCAGTGTGCGCGGCTCCCTGCTCTCTGCACTGTGACATGTAGCTGCAGTACACATCGGGTTAATTAACCCGATGTGTACTGTAGCTAGGAGAGCATGGAGCCAGCGCTAAGCAGTGTGCGCGGCTCCCTGCTCTCTGCACATGTAGCGACGTTATGATCGCTGCTGCGTCGCTGTGTTTGACAGCTAAGCAGCGATCATAACAGCGACTTACAAGGTCGCTGTTATGTCACAGAAAATGGTGACGTAACAGCGATGTCGTTGTCTCTGTCGCTATGTGTGAACCCAGCTTTATTCATTGAAGCAGTTGTCAGATCGAAATCCCCAAGCGTAAAACCTAGGATAAGAGCAAATGAGCAAATACCCTGCAGTAAGGTAGAATATGTAAATAACATAGGATACTTAGTTGGCATTATTTAGATCAAAAGAGCATAAAAGCCATCCCACTGCGATAAGATGTACCCAATTGGGACGGACCCTAACTCTAGTATGTTACCTTGCTATGTATCAGCAGGCTTCAAAATAGATTGGAGCAGAGCATGACCTAGATCTGACTGTTTCACACCTGTCCGTGGAAAGCTATATAGACAAGATGCACAGCTCAAAAAGGGTGAACCATGCACCTATTTAAACTACAAGAAAGCAAAGCAAAACCAAAGAAATGAACTAGCATGCATACCTGTAAATGCAATTTGTAGGAGAACATTTACACCATTATCAGACAAAACCTAAGATAACAACAATGAGCAAAAACCCTGCAGTGAGTAAGTAAATAAATAAATAAATAGTAATAATACATGTAAACATGGGGTATATAGATGACACTATCTTGGTCAAAAAAAAGCATAATAGCCATCCCACCGCTTACAAGGTGTACCTAATCAAGATGGTCCCTAACTCTAGTATTTAACCTCACTATGTGCCAGTGTAGCACCCAGGGGGCAAGGGGTTTTGGTCGTTACCTTGTACTCGTCGCCGGGCCGGTGATGTCTCAGGTCTCTGAGATGTCAAGGGTGGCCTGGCCCAGTTTCGTACCCTGAGGTGTCCACAATAAAAGGGGGATGATGTTGGAGGTGGATGTTGGGAGTTATCGTGACGCCACCTGTGGTACGTGGCCAGGGGTTAGCCGCCGCTACAGGGTTCCTCACTGGGGCAGGTGGTAATGCAGCTAGGATGTTGTCACTCCCCATAGGTGGAGTGGGCCCCAGAGGATGATGATGAGGGCTGGAGTCTCGGGGATAGCGCCAAGGCACGGGGCGCCGGTAATAAGAGGCTGAGGAAGCGGTTGCAGTTCCAGATCTTTTACTCACAAGTTATCCACTGCCCCGGAGGTACCGGTCCTCGCCGTTAAGGGCCTCAGCTGATCCTGGGCAGGTCGGAGGTTAGGTCTGGTATGGCAGTCTGTGGGTCCTTCCTTCCTGCACTCTCTCTGTGTCGGATACCCATGGCCTGAAGCTACTTAGGGACCCCATTATTCGTCTAAAGTCTCAAGTGTCCCGTCCCGTATGCAGGTGGCGTGGATTCTCGCCTTGGGGCCTGGCTACAACCCCGACCCCGGATCCTATGTGTCACTCAGAAAAGTGTGCGCTAAACTAGCTGAGCCTAGCGCTACAGCTCGGTATGACGAAATAACAGATCGGGAGTATACGTCCTCTAAGCATCAGCCATACCGGTTATGCTGGCAACCTGGGGGGCATGGAGTGAATGTTGGACTTGTGGAGTAAAAGGACATATCTCCAGAAATTGCCTGTCACAAGAAAATCAGCAGAGGAGGCAGTTGTTAAATGAATGTGCCCAGCAGTCGAGGAGCAAATCATCGGATTTGATACCTTGACGGATAGGGACGAAGACTCCGAGGATGTAGTTTCTGAGAGACCCACTACGTGTGCCGAGTTCAATGGTCGGAGAATCCATTGATGGACACAGGCTCCCAGGTGACCAGCATGCCTGAAGAATATTTTCAACGACACTTCCCAGAACTTGCCTGCGCTAAAAAGAATCTGCCATACGACTTCTGGCTGCTTAGCACTTACCCAGCTCTGTCACAAGAGTGGTGGGGATGAAGATACGAGTCTGTGGAAAAAAATTGAAATGAAAAGGATCATTAGTGAAAGGCTCCAGCGGAGGTCGACCAGCTGTGACATTTGTTGTTCTGAGACAGGTGGGACATTTTCTGGCAGATGGACAACAAGGACATGGTCACCCTCGAGCGGCACACCGTTATTCATATGAAAAAACATTCCAGCAACTTATGTGGGTCAGTTAATTCCAGAAGCTACTTGCTACTTCCAAACTACTGAGAAAGTGGTGGTGCTATTAGGTCTGTGACTAGGACAAACAGTACTCACGATGTCGGTTCGGGCCCAGATACCATTAGAAGGAATGGAGATACAATTTAAGTCCCCAGGAGAGGGAGATGAGATGCCTGGACACCAGGTTGCTTGTACGCTGGCAGCTGTCAAGGATTGGTGAGGTATGTGAATCTGATTGCGGCAAACTTGCAGCTAATCCCCAAAAAGGAAGATGCCCAAGTTTGTGTAATACCAAAAAATCTTACCCAGTGTGCTGCTATAAAAATTACTCCAATAAAAGGTAATCCATGGGCTCTGGCCGTGACCTTCAAACAGAAACACCAGGGGGATGGAGGGGGGGGGCGGCTAGGTCATTCTGGAGCAGATGAAAACAGACCTGACCTCATTCTCTCCTCATCAAGTGAAGAAAGTCAGAGTTGCTGAATCAGTATCCGGAAGTGTTTACCCAACATAATTACAACTTCAGCTGCACCAGAGCCATTCAATATGAAATTTCAATTGTGAATGCTGACATCATTCGGGAATGGTATCGACAGATTCCACCTCAGATATACCAGGAGGTGAAAGATCTGTTGTCACACATGCTACAAAATGGGGTGCTATGAGAAATCAAGAGTCCCTGGGATGTGCACATAGTACTGGTTCAAAAGAAAGATGAAACATTGAGACTCTGTATAGACTACTGTCGTTTGAAAGCCAGTACAGTTTGGGACTCTTATCCTTTGCTCAAAATTGAAGAGTCATTCGCTCTGGGAAAAGCGAAGTACTTCTCACTAGGTCTGGCTAGCAGCTACTTGCAGGTACCCATGGCCAGACAAGATTGGCCAAAGACGGCTTTCATACTTTCCATGCAATTATTCGAGTTCAGCTAACGCCCCTGGGATATTTCAGCATCTCATGGAAAAGTACCTGGTAGACTGAAACTTTGAAGCAACTTTGATATACACACGTGGTCAAAATTATTGGTAACCCTCGTTTAATTAATTAAAAACCGATAATGGTCACAGGAGTAACTTGAATCTGACAAAAGTAATAAATTAAAAAACTATGAAAATGAAGAAATGAAAGTCAGACATCGCTTTTCTGCTTCACAGAATAAAAAAATAATAAAACTCATGATATAGGCCTGGACAGAATTGATGGTGCCCTTAACTCAATATTTTGTTGCACAACCTTTTGAGGCAATCACACGATTCCTGTAACTGTCAATGAGACTTATCTACCTCTCGACAGGTATTTTGGCCAGTCCTCAAGTGCAAACTTCTCCAGCTGTTTTGTGTTTGAAGGTTGCCTTTTCCTGACTGCATGTTTCAGCTCTTTCCAAAGATGCTCAATAAGATTTAGGTCAGGGATCATGGAAGGCCACTTTAGAATAGTCCAATGTTTTCCTCTTAGCCATTCTTGGGTGTTTTTAGCTGTGTGCTTTGGGTCATTATCCTGTTGCACGACCCATGACCTGCGACTAAGACCAAGCTTTCTTACAATGGGCAATACATTTCTCTCTACAATCCCTTCATAGTCTTGAGATTTCATTGTACGCTGCACAGATTCAAGATACCCTGTGCCAGATGCAGAAAAGCAACCCCAGAACATAACAGAGCATCCTCCATGTTTCACAGTAGGGACAGTGTTCTTTTCTTCATATGCTTCATTTTTCAGTCTGTGAACATAAAGCTGATGTGCCTTGCCAAAAGGTTCCATTTTTGTCTCATCTGTCCATTGGACATTCTCCCAGAAGCTTTGTGGCTTGTCAACATGTAGTTTGGCAAATTCCAGTCTGGCTTTTTTATGATTTTTTTTCAACCATGGTGTTCTCCTTGGTCATCTCTACCATGAAGTCCACTTTGTCTCAGACAGCAACGGATGGTGCAATTTGACAATGATGTTCCTTCAGCTTGAAGTTCACCTTTCATCTCTTTAAAAGTTTTTCTGGGCTCTTTTGTTACCATTCGTATTATCAGTCTCTTTGATTTGTCATCAATTTTTCTCCTGCGGCCACGTCCAGGGGGGTTGGCTACAGTCCCATGGATCTTACATTTCTGAATAATATGTGCAACTGTATTCACAGGAACATCAAACTGCTTGGAGATGGTCTTATAACCGTTACTTATAACATGCTTGTCTATAATTTTCTTTCTAATCTCCTGAGACAACTTTTTCCTTCGCTTCCTCTGGTCCATATTGAGAGTAGTACACACCATGTCACCAAACAGCACAGTGAGTATCTGTAGCCCTATATACAGGCCCACTGACTCATTACAAGATTGTAGACACCTCACATCTTGATTTAACATTTCCCTTTTGTTACATTATTTTCAGGGGTACCATTATTTCTGTCCAGGCCTGTTTATGGAGTTTTATTTTTTTTTTAAATTCTGTGGAAGTATAGTTGAAAAGCAATGTCTGACTTTCATTTGTTCATTTTCATAGATTTTTTTTAATTATTATTACTTTTGTCAGATTCAAGTTAATTTTGTGAGCATTGTGGGTTTTTCTTTCATTAAACGAGGGGTATCAACAATTTTGACCACGTGTGTATCTTGATGACATTATAATCTTTTCTGCTACCTTTGAGAAACATCTTCTCCGGTTCGGGTAGGAGGGATTTCAAAGACTTGGAATGAAGATCAAAACCAGAAGTGCCATCTCTTTCAGAATGAGATTGAGTACCTGGGGCTTACTATCTCTGGTAAGCGGGTGTATCCCACATCAGAGAAGATGGCTGCCATGCAAAGATGTCCCATGCCTAAAACACAGAGCATTGAGAGCATTGCTGGGCTTTTCAGAATATTATCGTCGGGACATTAAAAATGTTACCAAGCCTTGAGCGCCCTTAAATCAATTACTGAGGGGAACAGCTGGAAGTTCAAAAAACGACTGATCCAGTGGGGCCCGAGGCAGGAGGAGGCCTTTGAGGCTCTGAAGATGGCTGTAACTAATTCCCCCATTTTAACCTATGCAGACTTCTTCCATCCCTTTGTCCTGTATAGACATGGAAGCCTCTACTGTCTGATAGCAGTATTGGCTCGGATTCAGGAGGGGCAGGAGTGAGTAATGGTTTATGGGAGTCGATCTCGGAGAGAAACTGAGAAAAATCCCAATAACTTGTTAGCTTTGGTGTGGGCCATGACAGAGACGTTTGTGGAGTACCTGGTGGGGTTGGAATTCCATTTGAGGACTTATAATAATCCTCTTGCCCACTTGAACAATGCAAAATTGGGGGCACTGGATCAGTACTGGGTTGCCCGAATGTCCAAGTATCAGTACAGGATAATATACGAATCAATGGCCGGAAATACGCTAACGAGCTGTTCAGAGTAACTCAAGAGCAACTAAGCCGAGATGTGGAAGAAGAATTGGAAAAGGACAAGATTTGCCATAGCTCTAGTAGCAGCTCAAGAGTTTTGAGAAGATCCCCAGCCAACAAGAGTACTGGGGTGCCTCAGAGTCTAATGGGTTCAGTTACAACTGTCTGACCTTGAACTGGCCAAGCTGCGCAAATGGGTAAAGCCCGCTTTACAAGCTACAATATATCTTACGATGTGTCGGCGGGGTCACGTCGTAAGTGACGCACATCCGGCATCGTAAGGTACATTGTAGTGTGTGACATGTACGTGCGATTGCGATTGAACATTAAAACGTTCATTGCATGCACGTTGTTCAATTCCTAAAAATTGAACATCAGATTGTTCATCGTACCCGGGGCAGCACACATCGCAGTGTGTGACACCCCGGGAACGATGAACAGATCTTACCTGCGTCCTGCAGCTCCCGGCCAGCAATGCGGAAGGAAGGAGGTGGGTGGGATGTTTCCTCTGCTTTTATTGGCCGGCTGCCGCGTGACGTCAATGTGACGCTGAACGTCCCTCCCACTCCAGGAAGTGGACGTTCGCCGCCCACATCGAGGTCGTATGGACAGGTAAGTACGTGTGACGGGGGTTAATCGATTGTGCGGCACATTCAACAAATTGAACGTGCCGCACATACGATGGGGGCGGTTGCGATCGCATACGATATTGTATGCGAAATCGTAATATGTAAAGCAGGCTTAACTCTTGTCAAAAAACTACCAGAGAAGAGAGGGTGGCCTTGTCGGATAGTGCTCTGCCAGTCCTTGGTCAGTTAGATTTTGCTCTACATGAAGAACGGTCTATTATACCAAAGAATACAACTGCCTAAAGAATTCAGGACCACCAGACAGATGGTGATACTGAAAGGAATTATGTTGATCCTGGCCCATGAAAGAGGTGCACATTTTGGGTCCGAAAGAACCTTTCAGTGGCTGCAGAAGCTTGTGTAATGGTCTCAATTACACCCAGTGGTGGAAGAAGCCTGCCAAAGATGCCGACAATGTATTGTTGATTTTTCAGGTTTTTTTGTGGTCCTGAAGAAGAGGTCCTCACCTTGAAACGCTTGTATCTATGGAATAAAATAATCTTTCATTAAATCAACAATTTTTTTTATCATCCTTTGGCGACAGCGTGGCTTTAACCCCTTCTACTCTCCAGCATTGAAGATATCTACACGTGGGGCTGCGTCAGCCGCCATTATCTGTGTGCTTTTTGTGTTGGTTGTGACTTTCACAACCACACTCGGTGAGTGTACAGTAACATACTTTTAATTTAATATCTGGTAAGACACAATTTTGCGCTCTCTTTCTCTTATTTTTTTTTTTTTAAGATGCGGACAATGTCAGTTGACCAAACCACCCGAAACCACCCCATTTGATAGAAATGGTTGGGAAATCACATAGTTAGAACTCAATCATAAAAGTTAGAACTCGATCATAAAGAAGATTGTAGAAGCGCCAACGTCAGTACTTAGGTACGAGAACATTGACATAGTCTATAGACATTGTGGTTAGTGGAGCAGAAATTTTAGGAAATTCATGACCTGGAGGAAACTCCAGTGTAGGATGTGCCTCTTCAACTAGGAGATCAGGTACTTTAACATCAGATGCCTGAAATCCTGAGTGTTCCTGCAGAACCATTTCAGGAGGACCTATGGAGAACTGAGCAAGTCACTGCTTTTGTCCCACCTACTAGATAAGCACTAGATGAATTCATCTGGCAGAGTATTGAGCAGAAGATGCAAGAGTGTGAACAACTGGTGTCCGTGTCGCGGGCGGAGGAGGGGACGCTGCGCTCACCCACTGCTCGGGTCCGGCTGCTGCTCGCTCGGTGGCTCGAGCGGTGGGCCGGATCCCGGGGACTCGAGCGGCGCTCCTCGCCCGTGAGTGAAAGGGGGTGTGTGGTTTGGTTTAGGGATATTGTCCGTGATGCCACCCACGGTTGTGGTGAGGTTGTGACACCACCGCTGCTCTGGACGGGGATCCCGGGAGCAATAACAGGGAGCAGCTTGGATGTTGTTTCTCCCCTCCGTGGGTAGGGGGGTTGGTCATCCCGGGGCCCGGTGAGGGTTAGGGATGGCAGGCGGGCTACGGGGCCTGGTGAGGTGCAGGGTCGCGGGGGCAGCGCTGTGCCACACGGCACGGTGGTACTCACTCAGCCAATGATGAATGCAAAGTCTCCGGTAAAACAAACGGCTGGATGGACGGGTTCCACAGACGGCTGCGGTAGCTCTCCCGGTAGGTTGATGGTGACTGCCTTTCCCTGCACCTGTGTTGTGTTCATGGTTCCAATGGCTTCCCACCGGTAACCCGCTCCCCAGCTTGGATGGATGCTGAGGGAGCCCCTTTTGCCCGCAGGCTCTGGTCCTGGGAACTGTAGCCTTGGCGGTGACTGTATTTCCCTTCACGGTTTGAGTGGTTGCCTTCAATCGGGTCTTGATTGCTGGGAAACCCCGGAGGTTCCCTTCGCTAACGAATTTGACCGGTTTTACGGCGACTCCTAGCCTGGTCGGGGTCCGTAAGCCCTGCCGAATGGAGCTGGCTTCTCTTCGCTCCCCGATCCGGTACCGGCGGGCCACCGCCTGTCCCCGGTCCTTACGGTTCACTTCAATCAACCTCTCCTGCAGACGGTCACCACCGTCTGGAAACCTTGCTGTACGTGCCCGGGCCACGCACCCGGACACGGTCAGTCTCCTCTACTACCACTTCACTCTCCAACTTCCCAACTCCACTCCCTTCCTTTTTCCGCCTCCAGGACTGTGAACTCCACGGTGGGTGGGGCCAACCGCCTGGCCCACCCCCTGGTGTGGACATCAGCCCCTGGAGGGAGGCAACAAGGATTTGTGTTTGACCTAGATGTGCCTAGCCGGGGTGTGGGGTGTGTTGTTGCAGTACCTGTGACGTCCTGGCTTGTCCAGGGCGCCACATCCGCATTAGGACCACTCTCAAAAAGGTCTCCTTGCCCGAGGACTGGCGAGTTAAAAAATGAGGAAAGTTAGTATATTTATATAGTATATAGTTAGGTATTCATAATCCGTTGAACCATGACATTTTGTGGCTCTCAGTTAGTAAACCGTAGCAGATCTGAACCAGATTGTAAGGAGTGTGTTTACACGAAAGATGGATTAGCAAGAATTGCCAGTTCAGCTGACAATTGTGGCATACTTACAAGATATAAAAGGCCCAACTGTCAGCAGGAAGGTGGGGTTGGCACCAATACTAGCTGGGGAAAGGACATACACGCCACTGAGCGGGCCTGTATAATCTGCAGTGGAAGCATCTGGAAGTCTGCTCAGACCAATGAAGAACCAGTCATTCGAGGAACCCATTCCATTGCCAAGGAACCCAGGGACTGAATACCCTATTTCATCTCCGAGGAACCCGAAGACCGAATACCCCATTTCATCTCTGAGGAACCCGAAGACTGAACACCGAATATCATTATCAGAACAAAATCAGACTGCAGTCAAATACTGATGCCAGAATACAGATGACCGGAGAAAGAGAGACGGATATCTTCCCCAGGGAAGCATCTGAGTGAGTTGGGCCACCACTTCTCTCTTTGTTTTATGGTACAGAGAGAATAATTATTTGCTGTAGTGGACCGTTATGTAAAGATTTGTAAAATAACTCAGTCAGTTAGTGAATCGCTAAACTAGACAGATTTACCTAGAGCCTAAGTTTACCTGCTGCTTATTTACTATGACTGTACGTAGGGCATTGCCGACATCCCCCCCGTTAAAAAGATTGGGATTAGGATAACATAAAGGCAATTTGCCTGTTATAACTGTACAGTGGTTGCATGCCATCAATCAGCCTGTTGTAACTCTGAAACATGCCAACTGTAACCTGATTTGTACACTCTGAGTTTATAACTTGATTTCTGGTCACCCATCCTTTATTGTTCCTGTGCAATAAATATAACCTTGTTAAGTCACACTGAGTCGCCTTCTTTGTGCGTTGCATACCTGGGCCAAGTTTGCACATGGACGTCTGATTTAGGCGGGCTTTGCACGTTGCGATCTTGCTAACAATGTTGGTGCGACGCAGATGCGATTCGGCACGCCCCCTCGCAGGTGCGATATCCTTCGGTCCTTCCGTAATTGTTCATTTGAATTTACACCCTTCAACTTACTGAGCGTTTTAAACAACCATACCAGATTGTTCAGATTGTTGTGCGATTACCATTGTGATTTGTCCTTCAACATGTCATTAGTCTATTTTTCCTTTTGTTTGGTTTTTTATTCCCTGCTGTGGCTTACTTTTTAAAGTTTGTCTCTGTCACTTGTATCTCATACATTCCGTTTTTTCCTGCCGCATACAAATTCAGTCCTTGTTTTCAAGAATACTTATCGTGCATCTTGGCTCCTTTCTTTGGATTGGTGTTCGTGTCTTATTTAAGGTGCGACGTTCTGCTCAGCACTTGGTGTTGCCTTTGTTTGTGCGTGAACACGTGTGGTAAGTTTTTTGCTTGTTTTGTTAGTATAATCTTGTACTTTGTAATATTTTTGCTAATACCTACAAATATGATGTTATTGTCTTTAACTTATCAAGTTCAAATCTGATGTATTCATGCTTAAAGTGATTGTTCATTCATGTATAAATAGTTTATAATGGGTAGTCATTTTTTTTTTCTTTCTTTCTTTCTAAATCATAGACTAAACACAAACAGAAAAAATGTCTGGCTCTAATGAAGAGTTCATCAGAGCATTCATAGAGGAATACAGGGCACATCCATGTCTCTGGCAAGTTAAATCCCACGAATACAGTAACAAATTCATGAAAAAAGCTGCGTATAAAAAACTCATTGAAGTGTACAATACCCATCACGAGCCACACAAGGCATCAGAGCTTATTGTGCGAAAAAAACTTCAAGCACTTCGAACGGTATTTAAAAAAGAGCTAAATAAAGTTGCTGAATCCCAAAAATCTGGTTGTGGTTCCGAAGATATTTATACGCCTAAATTGTGGTATTATGATCTACTACTCTTCACTAGGGACCATGAGCTTCCCAGAGCATCAACCACATTAATTCCACCACTTGAAAAAGAACATCAAGTGGATAATCTTGATTCAGCTGTTGAGGCGGTATGTTTTTTTTTTTTTTTTTTAATTTTTGTTCTGGGTAACGATGTTTAATGCCACATGTCAATTCATGTTGTTTTTTTTATGTTTGGGCCAAAATTTTTTATTTTTATTTTTTGTTTTTTGTTTAAATTATAGTAACAATTTAGAAGGCAAAATGATAGTCAATATCAAATATGTGTTTACAAATGCACTATTTTTCTTTTTTAAGCAAATGTATTTGATGTTAAAAAATCATATCCCAAAAAAAACAAAAAAAAAATTTGTCTTTTCAATATATAATTTTTTTTTTCTTTTTTTTAATAAAAATCAACAGAATTCGCAAGAAAGCCAAGATCTAAGCACTCATGAAGGTCCATCAGACACTCAATCTGGCGTGGATGCGATTCCTACGAATACACCATCGACATCCAACGCTGTAGAAGATCCAGAAGCTCGTCCCTCACCTGCTTTGCCTAGAAGAATTTATCCAAGATAAACAACACCAGATCCAATGACTGGTGTTGCACAACTTGTTTCAATAGCGAAAACATTACTTGAAAGGAACAACACCTCCTATTTGCGGAATTGCTTATTTAGTCAATGAAAAGATGAAACAAATTGACCATGAATCGGGTTTACTTGCCGAAAAATGGATTTTGTCGGTATTGAATGCCGCAATCTCTGGAACATTGTCTAAATTAGACCACAAAATCTTTGATGTCACACTTTCCCCTATTTCAGGCACCAATAATCAAGAAGTGCAACTTGATAAATCTGCCGAAATGACTGACAATGAGTTTAATGAAAATGAAATTATACCCATTGTCCGTCATTTGAGACAAAAATCAGCTCGCCATCACCCCTTTAAAAAAGGGTGTGGTAAAAAAGCCCATACAAAGACCCGATAATAGTTTGATAAAACTAAACATTTCTGTTCCAGTTAGCTTAGTAAGCTAATGAAAGTTTACTGTGTATGAGTTTGTATTGTAATGTGATGACATGAAATCACATAAATTCATAAAAATATATAATGATTTATTTTTTATTTTTTTTTTAATGTGACAAACCTATTTTGTGTTTAAAAAATCACTTAGTAGTAAAGTAAAAATTAAAAAAATATAATGATTTATTAATGTGTATTTGGTCCTTATTTTTTTAACTTTAAAATGTGTTTTCTGTTGAAATCTAATGTACAACCGAAGCATTATAAAGCTGCAAAACACCTAATTTTTTTTTAACATTTTTATTATTTAAACATTTTCGCCATGTTATTTAGTCATCATAACATTATTTTCCCATAAATTTGTTTTTTAATTAAAAAAATAATAAAAAAAAAACATATAATGATATTATTATCAGTTACACAGACAAAATATTTATTTTACATTTTGCTGGTTTTTTTTTTTTTTTTTATTGAACATTGTAAAAAAAACCCACAACATTTAAATACACAATAATGCATTGTCAAAACATTATATAGGCATATGACTCTTCAAAAGTTCTAACAACTTCCCCGAGGCCACATGAATCTCCCGAGCACAGTCAAAAATGTCTTGAACATGGTTTCTGTCTGCATTTTTGGGAATAAAATCATGTTAAAAAAAAATAAATAAAATAAAATTAATGTATAATGTTTTAATTTTTAATATCCAAAAACAAATATATAAACTCATAATTACCAATTTGCACAGTTTCATAACTTCCATGATCAGAATTGGAAGGACTTATTGCCCAACCAGATCCAAAACCCACATCTGTAAAATAAAACAACAAAAAAAATAAAATTAAAAAAAAAAAAACCAAAACCTAACAAATAAACAAATACATACTTGCGTCTGATTCTGAAACCAAACTATCCACTGCTGGCGAACCATTTTGGTCGATCAGTACATCCGGGTTCATCAGAGTCTCATCATCATTTTCAGCCATGTCCACATTTATTGGATTGTTATCTGCTAAGCAATGAAATAATAATATGAAAAAATACATTACATACATTCAAAATATGGGACCGGATTAATGCTAATATATCTCATACATTTAAAATCTTGGAAAAAAACATACCAACTGCATTCATTAATTCTGTCCTCACGGCCTGGACTCTAGAAACACATCTATATTTGAGGTCGGCCCACTTCCGTCTGATTTGTATAGATGTTCGGTGCACATCAAATTTCCTCCTCAGGCCATGACGTATTTTTTTTAAGATATGTCTCCTTCTTTTATAGGTAATCTTGACATCAGCTGTCCCTTCGTAGCCCCTTGTATCCATTTGTTCTATGAGGTATTTCACCTCATTCTCTCACCACACTGCAGAACGTGGCATGGTTGCTCTGTTATCAATTTGCAAAGGATTCGGCATCACATACTGTCTGAATGTAGTTTCACTTTCTGTTGTAATGAAGATATTGTCAACAAAGTTTATCGGCTATCTGTCTGTAGGTCTGAGGATCTGACGTGTTTTCGTCATGTGTACACATTTGGCTAAGCCTACATGTATTTTGTTCAAAACATGTATTAAAATCATTTAATTCAAACCAAATGTTTAAGGAAGAAGATGAAAAGTCAGAATTATGATTTTACCAACAAGCTGACATTTAATACACTCTTAATAATTATGGGCGTGAAAATAAGCCATTATTTTTTTGTGGTGGGACGGATAATTTTTATTACAATTGTTAGGAACATAATATGGAATAGATTCCACATTTGTAGATTTTGACATAATAAACTAAAAAAAAACCCTACAATTATTCCCAATTGTGAAGAATGTAGTAACATAATGATAAGCACTTTGTATATTTAATCACAAATTACATTTGATGATGTTTTTTGTTTCGAAAAAACATTATTGAAACATTAGGGTAACACATGCAAACCAAATGCACCAGTTCCATTAAATAAATCACAATACTTGTCTCTGTTTAAAATATTTTCATCCGAAATGCGACCAATTACAACAGGTGGATTTATCGGCGGCAAATGTGGATCATGTTCTCGCCATGATCCTGGAATTACTTCGCCAGTGACGTCGTTAACTGTGTCCACATAGCCAACAGGAATATAGTGTCGGCCCTCCCTTTTCCTCAAAAAATTGTGCAGAACACAGCATGCCAGTACTACTTTATCGATGGTTTCGATTTTTAAATTGATTGGAGTATGAAAAATTCGAAACCGGCTTGCTAGAATGCCAAACGCACTTTCCACAACGCGTCTAGCACGTGAAAGGCGGTAATTAAAGACAGTACGTTGTGCATTTAAGGTATTTTGTGGATAAGGTCGTAATAAATTTTTTCGCAGCGGAAACGCCTCGTCACCCACAAATACAAAATTAAGATTATTGATGGTCTGAGAATTATTGGGTAAATCGCAGCTGCGATCTTAATAGTCGTCTACCAAATTCTGTCTGTTCTAAGGCCCCACCATCGGAGATACGCCCATTCAGACCAACATCTACCATGACAAAATCATAATCTGCATTTGCTACAGCCAGTAAAATAATGCTAAAAAAACCTTTGTAATTATGGTAAAAAGAACCACTGTGGTGGGGTTGGGTTATCCTGATGTGTTTCCCATCAATTGCGCCACCACAGTTAGGGAAATGCCACTGCAGTTGAAATTGTGAGGCTAGCTGCAACCATTCACTTTTCATTTTTAGGGAAAGCCATAAAATCACCGAGATTATCAATTATGGCTTGGCAAGTGTCTGGGATGATACTGCTTAAGGCAGATAATGAAATAGCAGACGAATATTGTAAGTCCGTCAGTGTGCGTCCCGTCGCAAGGAAACGCAGAGTGACACTGAGCCGTTCAACACTGGTCACTGCGGCACGCATGACGGTATTCTGACGGCTAATTTGATGCTCCACACGCTGCAAAAGGAACTTGAATGAATTCTCGGACATTCGCAAGTAATTTTGAAAGTCATTTGGATGTCGCTCTTGAAGTTCGCGTAATAAATTTAAATGCGAAAATCGGTCCCTTTCCAGCAGCCATTCTCTCGCCCAAATGCGCCCAAAACGTGCATTTCTACGATTG
The DNA here is from genome assembly GCF_048569485.1 of Anomaloglossus baeobatrachus. NCBI lineage: Eukaryota > Metazoa > Chordata > Amphibia > Anura > Aromobatidae > Anomaloglossus > Anomaloglossus baeobatrachus. The sequence continues at coordinate 534,170,690 of NC_134357.1, read as the reverse complement.
GTCCTGTTACATTCAATAACTGCAGTAGACGCAGCGACTGCGATCGCAGCACCACATATGGCAAATTCTATGTCTTGATTCATAATTGCAAATAATAACTTGAAACTCCGTAAGGAAAAAATAATATCTGGAAAAAAATAAAGAAAAAAAAATGAAGGTTTGATACACAATTATGGATTTGACCAAACAAAATAAAAATTTAACAAAATACCTTTCACGTAAACAAGACCAGTCTATTCATCCAAGGCTTTATGTTTCAAGTTGTGACAGGGAAATACCGCAAACATAGGTTCACACAAATTGATATTGCACCTAATATCACACGAAAAACAGAATGCAAGCAAAAAGGGGTCGCATACACAGCCTTTTATAAGGCATGATGAAGAAAGGTAATACGCTGAGCCATTAACCAATTGAGTCGCAGGGAAATAAACCATGTTTTGATTAGTAAATCAGGTCCAGCCAAAAACGTTGCAAACCAGTAAATTAAAACACATGATCACATTTGAACAAACATTGACTTTACACACAACAATTTAGAGACCGACTTGAAAGATAAACCTACGATCGCAGGATTGCATCATCCCAATTATGGAAAAGTCGGAGACTGCAACGATCATGCGATGATGACGATTTTTATGACTCTCATCGCATGTAAAAGCATTTACACACTTCAATCTCGCATGCGATGGCGGAAGTACGTCATTTTCGATTTGACCCCATCGACATCGCACGTGCGATGTTGCTACGTGCAAAGCCCGCCTTAGACGTTAGATGGATTCCTGCTATTTCACTCCTTAAGAAGATTGAAGGACACAGGCAATACTGTATGTTTGGGACCTGTCTTGCTATACCCTACTTCTACTGGAGTTCTACTTTGTGACCATGCATTTGGTATATATTTTTCACCTATGACTTCCCCACTTACAGGACTAGCCTTTCTTTCACATACTCTATTTAGTTTATTGCCTAGATTTCTCAGCATAAATATTTCACACTCGACTCTCATTATACCTATTTCTCATTGTAGCTATTAATGTATTAAACGCCTGCATTTATAATACTCCATATTTTGGGGGAAGGAATTTTTCTAGTTTCACATGGATTTATCTTATGGATTTTCCATTTTTTTCATGTTTTTAATAGTTTGGGCTTTTTTTTTACATTTTTTTTTATAAATAAAACTGTTTAGGTTATCCTTTACTTATACAGTAACAATTGTTTTTGCTTGTTTCTAAATGTGTACTAAGGTGCATGTGGTGATCCCTCCAGGTTGGTACATGGAGGTCTCAACGAAAAAATTAGTTTTTCATCATTTTTTAGTGTACCTTCGAGAGGTCTGTCTTTGCCCTCTACAGCTCTGGTTTTCCTCCCAATGCCTTTCTCTTCCCCCTTTTTTTTCTCTCTTTTTCTTTGGTCCCGGGTTTTTAAACATAAATTGTTTTCAAGCACTTACTATTTTATATCACCATTGGTATATATTTTGTAGTTTCTCATATTATATATTTTTATATCTCTACCAGATCCATTATTGTTTTCTGTGTTTAAGCCATATGTTGCTGTGGAGTGAATATGACAACACTACACTGTCCATACAACACCTCCTGGATGGGAACTTTCATCAAAGATTTCGTTATGTGCAATTAAGACTTTTGGCACTTTGGACTTTATATTGCTTTTTTATCGATACCAGTCTTATATATTTCCATATTGTATTTGTATCGTGGTTGGTTCCCTAGCATAGATTTAGTGATGTGTGCAGGGTTACCTGGCTTTTTTGACACTCTCCTTTTTCTGTTGCTGACATGACTCTACGCATGCCCGGACTGCATATTTACACTGTGCCGGCCACGCATGCGCAGTTCACCCTTGATTCTACCATATTACTACCCTGCCGTCTGTGCACATGCGCGTTTCCTGGCTAGTTTTCCCGGTGTCCATAGGGTCTCTGCGCGTGTCCAGGTGTCATGGCTTTGCCATGCCGCCCGCACATGCGCAGTTGACCCGGACCGTTTGTACGGCACTCAGGTGTTCTAAATGATGTGTTCAGCGCCGGATTTAAAAGCTGCTCACAGCAGTTTCTGGTAGGGGAGCCTGGCTGTGGGATCATTGTGACACTGACTGGTTGGTCCCTGTTTAACCCTTGCGCCACATATACACTGGTAGGTACTATGGGACTTAATTTTCTCCTCCCTTAAACTGGTTTGTGGCTCATGTTTGTAAATTTCCTTAGGAACCACCATTATGATCCTCACCACTTTTGCACTCACTTTTTTAAGGAAGATTTTTTTAGTGCATGCCCTTTACTAGTCTGCATTCTGCTTTTGATGGGCAAAGGTGCAATATCCCATTAATGTGAACTTGTGCATAGGTGTATTGTAGTGTCGGTGTTATCGGCCTTCCCTATATCTCTCTTTTCAGTACCATTGGTATTTTGTCACCTTAGTTGATAAATAAAATCATATTTTGCACGTTATACTCGATTCCTCCTGTTGTTTGTAGCTATTGATGTATTAAACACCTGCATTTACAATTCTCAATATTTTGGGGGAAAGAATTTTTCTAGTTTCACATGGGTTTATCTTATGAGATTCCCCTTGGTTTTTTTTTTCATGTTTTTAATAGTTTGGGGATTTTTACATTTTCTATAAATAAAACTGTTTAGCTTATCCTTTCCTTATACAGAGAGAGAGGGGAGCCAGCACGATCTGAAAATGGCATGCATCATATAAAAAGTGCAAATTCACCGATTTATTCCAACTGTACTGTAATATAAATGAGATTTTTAGCAAATAATTGATCAATTCTTTGAGCCACCCCTGCCAACGTCACGGCAAATCTCAATAGGGGGGTCCTACTCTATATTCTGTATTTCATGTGCCATGCGGCCTCCTAGATAGTTAAAAGCAGAACTATAATGGAGCACACATACCTGTAACCTGTATATATAACCGCTTCTATGTTGCAAAAGAGGCAATTGTGGATAGAGGCCAGCCCAGGTCCCAGCATGTGGAGCAAGCTCTACACATACCAGGACTATATCAGAACTGACCCTCCCAGTGCCAGACAGCAACCATTGATAAAGGCGGACCAGATCCAAGTATGGTGCTTAATTAGCAATGCCTGTGGAAAGGGTGAGGCAACTGAATGTGTACAGCTACCAACAGGAGGAATATATTGCAAACCAAGATCAGGCGTGCATAGCATGGTGGTGACCAGCCACCAGACATTTGTAGCATAACTACAACCAAACAGAGAGAGAGGGGAGCCAGCACGATCTGAAAATGGCATGCATCATATAAAAAGTGCAAATTCACCGATTTATTCCAACTGTACTGTAATATAAATGAGATTTTTAGCAAATAATTGATCAATCCTTTGAGCCACCCCTGCCAACGTCACGGCAAATCTCAATAGGGGGGTCCTACTCTATATTCTGTATTTCATGTGCCATGCGGCCTCCTAGATAAAGTTAAAAGCAGAACCATAATGGAGCACACATACCTGTAACCTGTATATATAACCGCTTCTATGTTGCAAAAGAGGCAATTGTGGATAGAGGCCAGCCCAGGTCCCAGCATGTGGAGCAAGCTCTACACATACCAGGACTATATCAGAACTGACCCTCCCAGTGCCAGACAGCAACCATTGATAAAGGCGGACCAGATCCAAGTATGGTGCTTAATTAGCAATGCCTGTGGAAAGGGTGAGGCAACTGAATGTGTACAGCTACCAACAGGAGGAATATATTGCAAACCAAGATCAGGCGTGCATAGCATGGTGGTGACCAGCCACCAGACATTTGTAGCATAACTACAACCAAACAGAGAGAGAGGGGAGCCAGCACGGTCTGAAAATGGCATGCATCATATAAAAAGTGCAAATTCACCGATTTATTCCAACTGTACTGTAATATAAATGAGATTTTTAGCAAATAATTGATCAATTCTTTGAGCCACCCCTGCCAACGTCACGGCAAATCTCAATAGTGGGGTCCTACTCTATATTCTGTATTTCATGTGCCATGCGGCCTCCTAGATAAAGTTAAAAGCAGAACCATAATGGAGCACACATACCTGTAACCTGTATATATAACCGCTTCTATGTTGCAAAAGAGGCAATTGTGGATAGAGGCCAGCCCAGGTCCCAGCATGTGGAGCAAGCTCTACACATACCAGGACTATATCAGAACTGACCCTCCCAGTGCCAGACAGCAACCATTGATAAAGGCGGACCAGATCCAAGTATGGTGCTTAATTAGCAATGCCTGTGGAAAGGGTGAGGCAACTGAATGTGTACAGCTACCAACAGTAGGAATATATTGCAAACCAAGATCAGGCGTGCATAGCATGGTGGTGACCAGCCACCAGACATTTGTAGCATAACTACAACCAAACAGAGAGAGAGGGGAGCCAGCACGATCTGAAAATGGCATGCATCATATAAAAAGTTCAAATTCACCAATTTATTCCAACTGTACTGTAATATAAATGAGATTTTTAGCAATGAGATTTTTAGCAAATAATTGATCAATTCTTTGAGCCACCCCTGCCAACGTCACGGCAAATCTCAATAGGGGGGTCCTACTCTATATTCTGTATTTCATGTTCCATGCGGCCTCCTAGATAAAGTTAAAAGCAGAACCATAATGGAGCACACATACCTGTAACCTGTATATATAACCGCTTCTATGTTGCAAAAGAGGCAATTGTGGATAGAGGCCAGCCCAGGTCCCAGCATGTGGAGCAAGCTCTACACATACCAGGACTATATCAGAACTGACCCTCCCAGTGCCAGACAGATTAAATACGTAATATAGGTTAGGACCCCCCTATTGAGATTTGCCGTGACGTTGGCAGGGGTGGCTCAAAGAATTGATCAATTATTTGCTAAAAATCTCATTTTTTTTTTATTATAGTACAGTTGGAATAAATCTGTGAATTTTCACTTTTTATATGATGCATGCCAATTTCAGCTCGTGCTGGCTCATTTTTCTCTGTTATGTAAATACGTAATATAGGTTAGGACCCCCCTATTGAGATTTGCCGTGACGTTGGCAGGGGTGGCTCAAAGAATTGATCAATTATTTGCTAAAAATCTCATTTTTTTTTTTATTATAGTACAGTTGGAATAAATCTGTGAATTTCCACTTTTTATATGATGCATGCCAATTTCAGATCGTGCTGGCTCCTTTTTCTCTGTTATGACTGTAGTTATGCTACAATTCTGGTGACTGACCAGCACCATACCATGCACGCCTGATTTTGGGTTTGCAATGTATTCCTCCTGTTGGTAGCTGTTCAGATTCAGTTACCTCACCCCTTTCCACAGGCAATGCTAATTAAGCACCATTCTTGGATCTGGTCCGCCTTTATCAATGGTTGCTGTCTGGCACTGGGAGGGTCAGTTCTGATATAGTCCTGGTATGTGTAGAGCTTGCTCCACATGCTGGAACCTGGGCTGGTCTCTATCCACAATTGCCTTTTTTGCAACATGGAAGCAGCTATATACAGGTTACAGGTATGTGTGCTCCATTATGGTTCTGCTTTTAACTTTATCTAGGAGGCCGCATGGCACATGAAATACGTAATATAGGTTAGGACCCCCCTATTGAGATTTGCCGTGACGTTGGCAGGGGTGGCTCAAAGAATTGATCAATTATTTGCTAAAAATCTCATTTTTTTTTTTTATTATAGTACAGTTGGAATAAATCTGTGAATTTTCACTTTTTATATGATGCATGCCAATTTCAGATCGTGCTGGCTCCTTTTTTCCTTTCCTTATACAGTAAGAATTGTTCTTGTGTGTTTCTATATGTGTACTATGGTGCATGTGGTGATCCCTCCAGGTTGGCAGTGCCCACTCCTTTCTAACTGATAATAAATTTGACGCATCTTATGGCTGCATATTCTTCATTAAGATCGACATATGAAACGCCTTAGACTTTGCTTTAAATACTTATTCAAATGTCTCAATAACCTGTCCTCTAAATATTTACACTTTATCGCATAACTACATTTTTAGACAGCAAAGTTCTGTTAAACCCATATATGTATTGGGGTATACAAAAGGGAATCGGTTCCTAGTGATTCATCAAGTATTTGCTTGTTACCCAATCTTTCCCGGAAGAATCTCAAAGAATGAAGGAATCATCAAGTATGTAACCAGTAATTTCCAAAAATTTTATTACTGTAATATAGAGAAGTTCCAGAAGTTTGTTAATACATGGAGATTGTAGATTGAAGATTCTGTAATGAATGGCAGATCAGTGAGATTGGAAGTTAGAAAGATGAGGAAATGGTGGTTATTTTTAGGGGGAATGAAGGGAGGGTTCAAAATAGTGAATATATAACAATATGAAATAGTTAATACATATTATTGTTTTTAATTAATATGCATTGATTATATAGCGCCATCATATTCTGCAGCACTTTACAGAGATTACCATCACAGTCCCCAATGGAGCTCACAATCTAAATTCCCTAGCAGTTATGTCTTTGGAGTCTGGAAAGAAACCCAAGCAAACAAAGAGAGAACATACAAACTCCTTGGAGATGTTGTTGAGCCAATGTACCACCCTATAGAATATTGCTCTTTGCTTTTTTACATAATAGATTTCTATTAGTAACTGCATATATTAATAATTCTAATGTCTAAATTACTTAGTTGGCATTACTTTGACTCTCTTTGTTATGTGTTTGTTTTTTTTAAAGATCTTCAAGATATATGGTTTCTTCCCATGTAAGATTTTCCCAATATGATTTTCAAGTAAAACATTTCTCCCCTCATAGCTTTTATAATGGCTTCTCCCCATGGGAGATTTTTAATGTTCAGGAAGGATCAGTTTATGGGTAAGACATTTCCAGCATTTTGAAAATTAAATGGAGTGTGAGTTTTCTGATGGGCAACTAAAATTGATTTCCGATTAAAACATTTTCCACATTCTAAACATGAATATGGCTTCTCCCCTGTGTGAGTTCTTCGGTGAATAACAAGATAAGATTTTTGGTTAAAATGTTTCCCACATATTGAACATGAAAATGGCTTCTCCCCTGTGTGAATTCTCTGATGTGTAATAAGATGTGATTTATCTGAAAAACATTTCCCACATTCAGAACATGAACAAGTTTTCTCCCCTGTGTGAATTCTGTGATGCGTAACAAGATTTGATTTCTTTGCAAAACATTTCCCACATTCTGAACATGAATGTGGTTTCTCCCCTGTGTGAATTCTCTGGTGTACAACAAGAGTTGATTTATCTACAAAACATTTCCCACATTCTGAACATGAAAATGGCTTTTCCCCAGTGTGCATTCTCTGGTGTATGATGAAAGTTGATTTATCTACAAAACATTTCCCACATTCTGAACATGTAAAAGGATTTTCCCCTGTATGTAACTTCTGGTGTCTAACAAAATGTGCTTTATTTGCAAAACATTTCCCACATTCTGAACATAAATATGGTTTCTCCCCTGTGTGAGTTCTATGGTGTCTATCAAGTTTTGATTTAGTTGCAAAATATTTACCACATTTTGAACAAAAATATGGCTGCTCCTCTGGAAGAACTCTCTCATTTCTAACAATCTCTGATTTCTCATTAAAATATTTCCCACACTCTGAAGAAGAAAATCTTGTCTCCTCTGTATGAATGTTTTGATTTGTGACAAAAGACATTTTGAGAGAAAAACTGTTTCCATAATCTACACTTGTATATGGATTATTTGCTGAAAGAGATGTTTGATTGTCAGTGCCTCTTTCGTGACTGTTATTTTTCTTAATCATCTGCGACAAATCAGAAGATAAGTCCTGTTTATAAGGATCAAATAATAGATCTTTACTTTGAAGAGCTGATGATATATCTGGAGTAATGACATTCTCATCAATTGTATCTTGTTTGATATTAATGTCATCTGATTTAAAAATTGAAGATGTCAATTGTTCTTCAAAGCTCTTGTCACAGTTATCTGCTAAGAAAGAAAAAATTGAATAAAATATATTTAAACATTATATTTTTACATTTCTAAATGATCCATAGAATTTGCTAATTATGTAGTAAAGTTTAATTATATATTTATACAAAAACAGTTGATATTTTAATAGTACATTTCGGAGCAGGAACCAGTAGAGCATAATGTTTGATCTACTTTGTTTGTTATGACCCCTCGACCCCCAAAAAACATTGTATAATACAACAAAATGATGTAGGCCAAGATAATACCACTTCACATCTCTACTCAACCTGCAAAAACAATGAAAGCCAATCATTTGTCAAGGAAAAAAATAGGAGGGTTTCAACATTACTATTAGCTGAAAGAGAAAAAATAATGTGTCTTCCATAAACCAATCCAGTAAAGTCTTAGGGGTACTTTACACGCTGCGACATCACTACCGATATATCGTCGGGGTTACGTCGTTAGTGATGCACATCCGGCGCTGGTAGCGACATCGCAGCGTGTAACACCAATGAGCGACGATCAACGATCGCAAAATCGTTCCAAAATAGTGATCGTTGACACGTCATTCATTTCCTTAATATCCCTGCTGCCACCAGTAAGATGTTGTTCGTCGTTCCTGCGGCATCACACATCGCTATGTGTAACACCGCGGGAGCGACGAACATCTCCTTACCTGCGTCCACCGGCAATGCAGAAGTAAGGAGGTGGGCGGGATGTTACGTCCTGCTCATCTCCGCCCCTCTGCTTCTATTGGCCGGCCGCTTAGTGACGCCGCAGTGACGTCGCTATGACGCCGAATGCACCTCCCCCTTGAGGGAGGGATTGTTCGGCGGTCACAGTGACATCGCTGAACAGGTATGTGCATGTGACGCTGCCGTAGCGATAATGTTCACTACGGCAGCAAGCACCAAATGTCGCACGAGCGACGGGGGCCGGAGCTATCGCGCACGACATCGCTAGCAATCATTAGCGATGTCGCAGCGTGTAAAAAGTACCCCTTACTGTTACATCTCGTGGCTCTCCTGAGGCAAGGACTGAGGCAGTCTCCCATTCCTTGCCTGCCACGAGCGCTCCTGCTCAGCAGCGCCGAAGGTCTGCCAGACTGCGCAGTGTGCAGGAGATACCTTCTCAGAGAGGAAGCAGAAGGGTGACACCTAGTGGTTCTCCTGTTACAAGGAGTGAAGCGGTCTCCCATTCCTGGCCTGCCGCAGGCCCTCCTGCTCAGCGGCCCCGAAGGTCTACGAGGTTGCGCAATGTGCAGAGGTTTACTGCTCAGGGAAGCAGTGAGACTCCCGTTATCTCTGCACATTGTGAGACCGAGGATCCCGCCTCTATTTCCCAGAGGCAGGAGGGTGAGCATGTGCAATGCGTGGTGGGTTCTGATTCGCCCACTGACATCACACGGCTTGATGACAAGGCTGGTGACGTGGTGAATCCTGACTGGCCAGGCTGGGACGTCGTGGACCCTGATTGGGTCAAGTCCGTCATCTCCGCCTCGCGCCCGCCCTTGTGTGGAACGACACCTCCTTAAAAGCTCCTCCTGCCATCATGGCGGCACTATGTTTGGCTGTCTGGCAGCGTGCTGCCACGCCACTGCTCAGGCATTACTGTCTTTTGTGGGCTTGGCCCTTGCTGCTTAGGCAGTACCTCGTTTGCAGGCCGTGTTCCTGCCTTGCTGCTCCGGCAGTATCCCCTTCAACAGGTCGTGTTCCTGTTCCAGGTGAGCTCCTCAAGTCTCCACCGGACTCACCTGGTTATTGAAAGCACACGTGCGTGGGCACCTCTGTGCTACCCTCGTGCCATATTCTCGTGACTTCCACTGGCACACGTGCGTGGGCACCTCTGTGCTTCCCCGTGCAACAGGTACACCGAGCCGTAAGATCCGTGCCATACAACCCTCACGGGTTAGGGCAGATCGGTGTACATAGATCGTCTGTGACATTCCAGACGATCGCTAGCAGCAACCCGCTCACTCTTCACCCACCATAGCGGCGGTCCCTTACACCGCACAGTGGACCTTGACCGGCGGAAGCTGTCCATTTCCCATCTTGGCATGCTTCCCCGGGTCCCCCTCGTAACACCTTACTCTTATAGCCAAATATCTCCCTCACTTCTGAGCCTTGCAGTGTGCCCAAACACTGTTAGCGTCCATATGTTTGGCATTGCTGCAGCAGGAAGAAACCATTTAAAAAATTACATATTGCGTGTCTCCAGAAGCACAAGCTGGACTCAGTGTATTTGGCACTAAAATGGCATATTTACAATTTTCACTCTGCAACAACCACTGCGTGCTACTTTTCAGAAAGTGCCAGTATAGTTAAAATACCGAATATACGACAAATTTTACCCAAAAAAATGGGAAAACTTATTGACTCGAGTATAAGCCTAGGTTGGGAAAGAAATGCAGCAGCTACTGGTACATTTCAAAAATAAGAATAGATACCAATAAAATTTAAATGTGTCCTCCCTTGTAGTAATGTGCCCGTCCTAGTCCCCTTGTAGCAATAAGCCTATCATGGTCTTCATCCTGTAGTAATGTGCCCCATCCTGCTCCGCTTGTAGTAATGTGCCCCATCCTTGTCCCCTTATAGTAATGTGCCCGTCCTAGTCCCCTTGTAGCAATAAGCCTATCATGGTCTTCATCCTGTAGTAATGTGCCCCATTCTGCTCCGCTTGTAGTAATGTGCCCCATCCTTGTCCCCTTGTAGTAATGTGCCCCATCCTTGTCCCCTAGTAATGTGTTTTAACATCCTAAAAATTATAAAAGGATGTTTGAAAAATGCATCTGATGTAAATTAGAAATAAATAAATGTTATTTATTAACTATTTTGAGTGTTCTCACCACTCACACTCCACAATGGTGGTTCACGTACAAGTTCTTATATAATGGACATTTGTAAAATTCTTAACAAAGAAAATATCTTTCAGGCTCTTGAATTTAAAAATATCCTTTTTTTACTCCCATTAGTTCAGAAGGCATTTATAAAGATCATGTGATCTGGGCAGTCAATGGTTATTAGCATATAATTCCAGGGACTAAAATGGCTACTCTTGGCTGTAAGTTCTTGCCAAATCCAATGCATCTCTAAAAAAAGGACTTTTAATGCCCAAAGTAACTGGGTCAGTTTTGAGTGGAGAAGAACATAATGGTTTAGCAGGAGAATGGGTTCTCAATTTTTTTATTGATTTGCTAACACAGAAATATATATTTTCCTTTATGGAGAAGAATCTGTGACTTCCCTGCATTTAGTGGTTACTACTCACCTAGGGGGTTATCTGAAGGAATCTCCTCTTTATACCACTCATCACTGCTCACATAGGTCCCTGTAGTATTAATGTAGGTCAGATCTTCAGCCTGAAACAAATATTGTAAAAGTCACAGACAGATGGAGAAGTCACATCTATGATCAGCTCTAATCCTGCCATCTCCACCGTTCTCATTACACAAGTATAAACATATAATACTGGAGGATAAAACAAGACTGAGCACAAGACCTTCACAGCCGTCTACACATCATAGGAGATTTCATGACTCCTTCTCTCCATATACCTGATGATCCTGACAAATATTAGGATTTTCTTGTTTACCATCCTGTGGGAGAAGAGGACAGGGACATCTCTCTGGTGTTGTCTTCTTAATGGATAGAACTGGAGGAAACACATACAAGGACTGAATTCATTCTTTGCATACAGATAATTATAGGCCACGTGTATTTAGTCCTGTCTATTACCTGGTGATGTGAGGGGCTGGGGAACCGCCATCATGACCTCCTTGTACAAATCTTTGTGTCCTTCTAAATACTCCAACTCCTGTGAAAGAATAGGACGGGGACATCTCTCTGGTGTTGTCCTCTTACTGGATAGACCTGTAGGAAGTACATGCAGGGACTGAATTCATTCTTTACATACAGATAATTATAGGCAGTGTGTATTTAATCCTGTCTATTACCTGGTGATGTGAGGCGCTGGGGATCCTCCATCATGACCTCCTTGTACAGATCATTGTGTCCTTCTAAATACTCCCACTCCTCCATGGAGAAATAGACGGCAACATCTTGACACTTTATAGGAACCTGACACATACAATGATATCGTCATCCCCCGATCCCTTCATAGCGTTACTGTATAATGTCCCAGCATTCCCAGCAGTGTCACCTCTCCAGTCAGCAGCTCAATCATCTTGTAGGTGAGTTCTACGATCTTCTGGTCATTGATGTCCTCATGTATCAGGTGGTAAGGTGGAGGCCCCGTGATTGGGCTCAGGGGTCTTCCCCATACCTCAGACACAGGGTCTTGACAGCACTCACTAGAGGTCTTCTTCACTACTGTGTAATCCTGGTTATGGAGAGACACATTAATAAATCTCACTACAGACATTTCCAGAGTCCTCACCTCTCCAGTTGTCTATTTGTTATTCCCATAGATAAGAATGATGTAATGTGATGTCATCAGAATCTCTCACCTCTCCAGTAAGCCGGAAGAGGATCTCTAGGGTGAGGTGTAATATCCTCTCCGCTTTCTTGTCCCTGTCTCTATCCATCCTTGATGGGTCAATTAGGAAAATTCTCTTATATAAAAGGGACCTGAATGGGAAGGAGATGAGACAATGCAACATCATAAAGAATGTCATGTAATAATACAATAATATTAATAATAATAATAATAATAATAATACACTTATTGTATGTTTCTCTTATCTCCAGTGTGTTAACGTGTAGATGTTGGATTGTTGGACTGTATATATTGGAATGCAATGAGCATTGTTCACTCGGTGACTCAGATGCTATTGTAAAGGAAGACTCCATTTATCTACTCCCTAGTCCACCTACGTAACGCAATAGGCTCACAATGGGCTGAGTGCACACCACATCCAGTTTACACATTCACACCACATCCAGTTTACACATTCACACCACACTTCTTGATATCACCACCTGCTGTTTTGATAGGCCAGGGAGACACCTAACCTGGGTGATACTCAAGTTTCACAAGCAGATAATATGTATTTTCCTTGCATTCTGGCCTACACAAGGTAACACAACCAGGCTATACTTTCTTTGTTCGGTGATACGTTTACAGCAGCGTTATTACATTTTAGATTTAATACATAATAAATAAGCTACAGTGCTTAAATAGTATAATAATAATAATAAAAAGAGATACACGTAATGCAAAAACATTATAAAAATACCTCTGATGAAGCTTTATGCGCCATACGTGTTGGTGGTAGTAGGCAGTGTGGGTCTGGTTTTGGTTCGTTTACTATGGCTTGTGGTAGGTATAGGTGCTTTTGCATTGCTTCATTTTGCTAGGATCTCTTCGTTTGAGAGGTTATCTTTAAAATTATGATTCCTTAATATATGTATAAAGCAACAGTCGTATAATCATTTTTTTAGCTTCCTTATTATCATTCTTATGTGTATGTGTTGTACCCTTACAGCTTCATTGTTATATTATACAATATATTAACTATTTTAAGAGATGAGTCAAACCGAGGTTCGGTGTTCATACCAAACACAGACTTTAAGGCCAAGACCCATTGACATGTCAATTGTTTTTGCCATTTGCGTTTAGAACTGCAAAGCAGAGTTTTTGCCCAAATTTCTGCCACAAAAAGGCTGCAGTTTGAACTGCATAGTGGGGTTTAGAAACCCAAATTCCCATAGACTAAGCTTGAAAAGCAGAACACATCCATTTTGGCATTAAACGCTGCAGTTGAAAAAGCAGGTAGAAAGCAAAGTGGGGTCTTAGCCTAAAGAAAAAACAGAGTTCGAGAGTAATTTATGCAATTTTACATTACTAACAGCCGTCTATATGAATGTTTCCCCCTTTCCCTGGGATGTTCTTTTCTATCACGTTAGATCTCATGTCTGATTCCCCCACAGAAGCCTGAGGCATTTTTCTAAAATTTTTTGTATACAAAACTACAGGAGTTAGGTCTCATTCAGAAGTCAGTTTGTTTTTTACGTGCAAAAAAAAAATAGATCGAGTTTCATAAGTGATTCCCATTATTTTCACAGTTTTATAAGTTTTTTTTCACTAATGAGAAAATAAATAAAGTTTCACCACGTTCTCCTATCTGTCAGTGAAAAATGGACAGTATACAGATGGTATCAGAGTGCAGTCCAGTTTTTTCCCGTAACCATAGCCTTTCCTTGCTACGTTTTATCTGACATTCTAATCAATACTGGACATGTCTCTACAATTTTTCATGGGCCATTCGGTATGAAAAAGAATCACGGACATGTGAACAGCCTCATAGACTATGAAACATATAAAAAGCCAGTGCTATGCTGGCCCTAGGATGTTGAATGTAAATCTTTTCCTCAGAGATTGGATGCTTTATTTCAGAAATATGTGCAAGTGAAGTTCCGGCAATACACTGCTACTTGATTGACAGGTGCAACAGGAGCGGAATATGGGGTCGGGTCTTGCTATCTATTGCCACCCATGTCTGCCTGTCTGGCCTTCCTCCCCCTGTCGCCGTCATAGACGTTAATTCTGGAGTATGCACACCTCAGTGGTGACATACCATATTGTTAGGAGTGCTTCTACCATGCAATTCCACCCTATCACGTGGATCGCTGCACAGCCATGTTTTAATAGTCTTTATGTGAATTTGTTATGTGTCTCCCCTAGGGTTAAGCATTACTAACATAACATACCCAGTAAGCACATGTACCTCTTGAATATGAATGTATTGTAAACCACTATTTATACCAGCCCAAATGATGTATGGAACAACATCCAGCATCCATCTGAGCCAGAAACTTATCAGTGAGCCTCCTGATGCACCTGCAACTGGTGGAAACGAGATAAGACCTATGATTTTTTTTCTTCTTAAAGGGAACTATAATTTTTTTCTTCTTTTTCAGCTTACTTGCTATTTTTCTTCCACAGTTCATTAGCGAAACGGTTGATAAGTAATTTATATTAAGCATATCTAATGTGAACCTGCTATATCACTAATCATGTATGTGTGTACATTTGATTTTATATGCAGGAACCAGGAGAAAACTGTGGATTAAAACTGCGCGGCTATAGATGAAAGGAAGATCCAAATCACTGAATAGTAGATGAAGGTGCTTCATTCAACGCGTTTCGAAGTATGACCTCACTTCGTCATCAGGAAATGCATCAACTAATCAGGTAATTCTGTGGATTTCCTAATGAGGATGTGAGGTCACACTTTGAAACGTGTTGAATAAAGCACCTTCATCTACTAACTGGCGATTTGGCTTTTCATCTACAGCAGTGCAGTTTTAATCCATGGTTTTCTCCTGGTTCCTCCATACTGCTCCAGCCTCTGGCCTTGTGGACCTCACGGCAGCTGTTTTTCACCTTCACTACTGGCTGTGGGTGACACAACCACATAAAGGGAGCACTTTCTTAACAGAATATTCCCTTTATATTGGGATAAGACCGTATTGCGCTTGTTTGTCCACCATATTTCAGTACATTTGATTTTGACATTGCAAGTAAGGTATAAATAGGCATTACTATCATTTTTTGTGTATTTTTCTACTGGGAAGGTCTGGTAACTTTTTTTTTTTTACAACGAAAGAAAAATATGCACTTACACAAGTAAAAGAAACATTTCACAAGTATGCATACAAATATGATATGTCATAAACATACTGAAAATCAATGGAAGGGTGAATAGAGTTCCATCACATGATAGACCCGGATAAGGGAGAGAATAGAGCCAAGCCCCAGGGACCTGGTGGGGCATTCACACAGCTCCTCAAGCTTGTGTATAACAGGGATACGTTGCCATAAACCCATTTTCGACCACTAATCTGGTAGGTGTCCCCAAGAGCATCCCAGAGAGACCATGTCGCTGTAAACCCATCCATAGTATTATGGAGCTGGGCTGTCAGTTTTTCCATATTTCTAACATCTTTTATCCGAGCATACAGATCAGAGACAGACGGCGGGGCTACCCTCCTCCAAAATAGTGAGATTAGACATTTGCCAGCTGTAAGGATATGGAGTAGAAGCTTTAATTCAGATTTGCTTAATGACGACGGGAGAGCATTTAGCAAGAACACCACCGGGTCTCTGGTCACACTTCTACCCACTAATCTACCCATCAGGGACTCCACCTCCTCCCAGAAACCACTGATGGCCGGGCATGTCCAAAATATATGGTATAAGGATGCCCCTCCAAGGCCGCATCTCCAACACACATCTGGATAAGTACGATTGAACTTGTGTAGGAGTTCTGGAGTGTGGTACCATGTCATAAGGACTTTAACTTGATTCTCCTTGTAGAGAGTGCTAATTGAGGACCGAAATGTCCTAGCCCATATTATTGACCAGAGTGCATCCGATAAAGGGCGTCCAACCCAACCCTCCCATCTCTTCATATATGTGTGCTTCACTGTATCCGAAGTGTCCCCAGTTGTCAATATGTTATAAATGGCTGAGATTAGTCCCCTGGTCCAGGTCCGGCCAGAGCATAGAGTCTCGAATGCTGTTGGGAAACGTACCCCTGTCTGTCCCATAATATCTGTAAAAAAATGTGTTATCTGTTGGTATGAGAAATACAGATGAAAAGGTAATTTATATTGGTATCGTAGGTCTGAAAATGGCTTTAATTTTAGAGTCGATGGGTTGACTATATCCCGAAAACAGTAAAGGCCCGCCCTTGCCCACTGTCCTGTCACCCCCGGACTCATACCCTCCGTCAGATGTGGTGTAAACAAGAAAGGGGTCAACAGAGAAGACTGTGACGCCAGCTGGAACTTCATTCTACACTGCCGCCACATCTCTCTTGTGAATGCAATTGGGCCCAGAAGGTCTCTAGAGGGGGTTTCGCTAGGGCGACCCCAAATTAGAGAGCTTGGATGGAAAGGTGCCATCCAAAGATTCTCTATCTCCGTCCACTTGTTGAAGGCCGGCAGGGTCATCCATGAGGCCAAGCTACGTAAATGTGAGGCGTAATAGTAAAGTTTAAGATTCGGGCACGACAAGCCCCCCTTTGTACGAGGTACACACAGAACTGAATCTGGAATACGGTGCCTTCCTGAGTGCCAAATGAATTGCAGAAATATTGACTGGACTTTTCTCAGCACCCCCAAGGGAACCCTCACCGGGAGTGTTTCAAATAGATATAGGAATTTAGGGATGACCGTCATTTTAATTGTGGCGATTTTACCCAAAAACGAGATCTGTAAGGATGACCATTTTTTTTAGGTTATTTTCAACATCACGTATCAGGGGTGGGAAATTTGCTTGGTATAATGTCTTATAGCTGGGAGTTATTTTAACTCCTAAATATCGCAGGGAATCCGAACGCCAAGAATACTTAAAATTTTGTTTGAGGGACTGTAGTTTAGCTTCTAGGATGTTGAGAGGTAAGGCTTCTGTTTTGTCCGAATTAAGTTTATATCCCGAGAGTTTGGCGTATTGGGCTAGTACTGCATGTAGATTTGGTAGGGAGATGACGGGATTAGTCAGTGACAGTAGGACATCGTCTGCAAACAAGGCCACCTTGAAGGACTTCTCCAGAACCTTGACCCCCATAATATCCGGATTGAGTCGGATCTGTGCCGCCGATGGTTCAATGCTAAGAACATATAGGAGAGGGGACAATGGGCAGCCCTGTCGAGTTCCATTTCGGATAGGCAGGGATTTTGAATGCGTGAGGGAGGCGAATTGTCGCCGCAGGAAGAGAGTACAGACCCCTCAGCGCGGAGACAAATGGCCCCGACAGGCCAAAGTGGCCCAACACAGAAAACATGAAGGACCAGTCCAGCCTGTCGAAAGCCTTCTCCGCATCTAGTCCCAGAAGAAGTGCCTCCACCCCTTCTCTATTCACCAGCTCGCACATTCCATAGGGTCCCTACCTGCTTTGGGAATGATAGTTATATAAGAGTGTAGGAATGTATTTGGAATGTCCTCCCCTTTCATAAAGAGATTGAAGACATGAGTCAGATGGGAAGACAATTCCCCTACAAAGGTTTTATAATATAGGTACGTAAACTCATCCGGGCCCGAGGCTTTATGATTTGGAAGGTCTTTAATGATCTGATGGATCTCATCTGGCAATATTTCCCGATTAAGGTCATCCAGAGCCTCCTGAGACAGTTTTGGAAGGTGACAGTCCGTCAAATAATCATTCACTATTTTTGTTCTGTCTGGGTGGGACATTGACAATGACGGAGGGATAGAGTACAAAAACGTGTAGTATGTATGAAAAAGTTGGGCAATTTTTGTGGGGTCGTAGTGAGGGGTGCCTGAAGTATCCTTTATGGCGCAAGGGGCGGAATTTATTGTTTGATCCCTAAGCTTTCTAGCCAGCATCGTATGCGGTTTATTGCCATATTCATAATATTTCTGGCGAGAGTAGCGTAAGAGCTTCTCTATTTTCCCATGCGAAA
Organism: Anomaloglossus baeobatrachus; assembly: GCF_048569485.1. Taxonomy (NCBI): domain Eukaryota; kingdom Metazoa; phylum Chordata; class Amphibia; order Anura; family Aromobatidae; genus Anomaloglossus; species Anomaloglossus baeobatrachus. The sequence goes on along the minus strand of NC_134357.1, from coordinate 534,152,350 downwards.
TTTCTTTTAGTTTAGTTCTCAGGTCTATCACCTTTTTCAGGCTTGACTTGGTGGGATGGGCACGGAATTGTTGCTCTGCTGAACGAAGGTCTATTTCACATTGGCGGTAAAGTTGCTGTGAGTCCTTTTTAAGCTTGGAAGAAAGGTATATTAACAGAGGGGCATGGTCCGACCACGTGATACTGCCTATTTGGGGTTGTTGAAGCGTTCTAAGTGTGAGGACATTACCAAAGAAATAGTCGATTCGACTATGGGGGTGTGAAAAGAAGGTATATTGTCTTGCCGTCGGGTTGTCAATTCTCCACAGGTCAAATAGTTGGTGTTTGTGGATCAGTTTGCGGAAACCAGTAGATAGATGAGATGATCTATGTGGGCCTGCAGGGTGTGAAGGTGCAAGCATTCTATCCGCCCTGTCCGAAAACACCATATTAAAGTCTCCCCCTATGATGTGTATGGCCCCACGAGCCGACGGGAGGCGTGACAAGACCGAGGAAACAAATCTAATTTGATTAGAGTTTGGGGCATAAAGGTTACACAAGATTAGTTGTATCCCATTCAGAGTGCCCTGGACTATGGAGGAAGCGACATGAGGGATCCGCTTCCCACCCACTCACTTGGAGTGGACAGGTGCGAGAAATCAATATAGCCACCCCCGCTTTCTTTTTTGTGTTTGTAGATGAAAAGGATTGGGGAAACCAATGGCGGGCAAAGTTGAAGGAACTTTTTTCTGTGAAGTGTGTCTCTTGCAGAAACACCACTTCCGCCATTGATTTTCGCATCTCCTGGAGAACCAGCCGCCTCTTTACATCAGAATTCAGCCCCTTAACATTAAGGCTCATCAACTTAGCCATCTCAGGACCTCAATGTATGCTAGTGTGGGGGCCAGTGTCTGGCTCCGCCGCTTGGTATGTGTGGCAAATGTACTCAACGGACCCTTCTGAGACAAAGCATGCATACCTTGGTGAATTACATACCCGTGAGTATAACCAGAACATAAAAAAAAACAAACCAAAACATAACTATGTTCTACTGAAAAATTAAAACTAAGTGTATGGTAGTCAGCACCTACCGTCCACTATCCCAGCACCAGAGCCGACTTACGTTCATTCAAAGGGGAGAATGTCAGACTAAATATAACCTGCACTGTAAACCAAAGTGCGAATAAATTGGTACGACTCTGCCAGTGGGTGAGTGACGAAACTCCACAAACCAGACATATGGGGCCTAGACCCCCTCCCGGGATCCTTTAAGGAGGAGAAAATCCCAGAAAAAAAAAAGAAAGCTATATAGATAAGCCAAGTAACCACAAATGAGTTCACCAGATAACCGTAAGTTCACGAGAGGATACGTATAGGTGGGTCCTTCTTCCCTCGCACTCCTGGATCGCCACTTACGCGATGTGGTGGCTGGCTGCCAGGCCTGGGAAAGCTGCGGTATCTGCTGGGGCAAAGTCCAGTCCGGCAGGTCTGGAATAGAGAGGTCACATACCCGACAAAATTGCTCCAAATCTGCGGGGGTCCGAAGGCTGGCCGACGTCTCTCCTCGCCGTGCAGAGAGGCTAAACGGAACCCCCATCTATAAAAGATATTATTGGCCTTCAGGGACGACAGCAGTGGGCGAAGGGCCTTCCGCTGTTGTAACATTATCCATGAGAGATCGTGGAATAGCTGGATCTTGATGCCTCGGTAAATCACTTGTTTTGGTGGTCGTGCTTTCAACATTATTTCCTCTTTAAGTTGGAAGTCAATGATGTGACAAATAATGTCTTTTGGGTTCCCTTTCAGATTTTTGGGGCGCAGGGCCCTGTGCGCTCTATCTATAGGAATTGGGTTGTCAGGAGGGCGCTGAAGGAGTGAGTTGAATATGGTCTGCAGAATTGTTGTAACATCCTCCTTCGCTTGGGCCTCGAGTACGCCTCTGACCCGTATATTATGGCGCCTGCCTCTGTTGTCTAGATCTTCAATATGACGTGGTAGCTCTCTTATGACTTCGGCTTGAGAGGAGGTTTGGGACTGGAGGTGAAGAATGGTTGTTCTAGCTTCATTGTGATCATTCTCCACCTGGTTTATTCTTTTAGAGATAGAGACAACATCCTGACGGACCGCCGCTATTTCAGATCTACAGGTGTCTTTAACTTCAGAGATGAGTGCTTGAAAATCTCTCTTGGTGGGGAGCTGGCGGACAAATTCCCACCACTCTGCTGGAGGGCTCGTAGGCTGCGAGGGTGGGGGTCCGGTGGTCGCATTTTCCGGAGCCTTTTTCCTGATAGTTTCCATATTAGTAGGGCCAGGTGGGAACTTAGGGTGCCCCCCTGCTGAGCTGCTGTACCTGGACCTTGCAACCCCATGTCATTAGATAGTTTATGGGCTCTTTGAGGCCTTGGAGTGAGATTCTCATTTTGTAACATTGGTGGTCCCAGCGGGGAACACAGGAGATCACCTCCATTAGTAATTAGGTTGTACCTTGGGGGCTGGGCGACTCCAGCAGACTGTATGGCCTCATTTCTGTTCTCCTCAGCCTCCTCCAGAGTTTCCATCCCGCCTTCCACCCGGCCTTTCACTCTCTCATATCCATCGCTCCCCCATTCCATATCCACGTCACCCAAGTCTTTATCACCAGCTCCCCTCTGCGTGTTATCAGTAGGGACAGCCGGGCTCCAGCCCCCGCCATGCTCCAGGATCTCTATGGGGGGGAGGAGCGGCATAATCACTACCGTCTCTGTCGGACCGCCGGAGCCCGCATCAAGGGAGAATGTGAATCTACTGCCTGGCCTAGTGGTCCGGGGGCGTACACTCCCACCTGGCTCGCTGCGGTCCTGCTCCTGCCGGCGCTCGGGTGAGTCACCACGCACGCGTCTCCTCCGCTGCCATGTTGCCCACGAGGGAGGCCTTCCGCCCGCCGACATCCAAGGGTACCTCACCTCTCCCTCCGTCTGTGACGCCGACCTCCACAGACCCCTCACCTTTCCCTCCATCTGCGACGCGGGCTGGTGCTCCCTGCTCGGTCTCCCCCACACACACCGCTGCTGCAGCCGTCTGAAGATGGGGGTGATGTAACACTCCAGCCGTCCATGCGTCCTCCTGTTCCTGCACCCCTGGCAGCTCCTTAGTCAGGTAGGAGTCCAGAGTAAGTGATGGTGGGACCCCAGGGTCCTTGGCATTCTTTGGGGTTTTTTTCTTCCCCATTTTGGATTCTCCAAGCTGATGTAAATGGGCTAATTCAATCCCGGGTGGAGGAGCTCAACCCTCAGGTGTCCTGCTCCATGAAGCTCCGGCCACGCCCCCCAGGTCTGGTAACTTTTGTATCACACGCTTCCCTTAATTTTTCAGGGTGCCAACCTCCGTGGCAAGGTAGTACCAGATATTTAGGGTTACCAAGTTTCTCTTCGACCTCTTTTGGTCAATGTTTTGGTCCCTTGTAAACCCTCAATGTTGTTGTAAATCACATTATACCAGACACAAATGATTTATCTGGTTTTTTTTTCGCCTTTTAACGCATATATAATAAAGATTAGCTTTTATCTATATTATAGGGAACTTTTGTATAATAGTAAGCTCCTTCATTTACTTCCCTTGCATATCTTATTTAAGGTTAATGTGACTGAAAAGATGGGAACAAATATAATATGAACTGACGAAGAGACGGGAGGAGTCTGGAAAGCGGCTACTTGTTACCATCTCTACAGTCGGCTATTAAAGGTATCAACTCCCATATCTGCCTTAATAATGGGCCTTAGTGTGGAGGAGCATCATACTATGAGGGAAATGGCGTACTATGGGAACCCTACACTGCGTGGGGTCGTGTGTATCTATCAGAGGGAAGGGAACAAAAGTGTTAGCATTCTAATAAAGCAGAAAAATAAACACTAAAATAGTCCCAGAGCTGAAGGGGTTAATGCCCCCTGCCCCAGTAATGGGGAATCTCCACATACCTCCACCTGCAGAGCCGCACACTGGATATATGGCTGCTCTGTGCTTACAGGACCTGTGATGATGTCACATGGAGGGGAGGAGTCAGGAGTCACATGATCAGCTCCTCAGTGTGTGCAGGACTCTTGTCATGGGGGTGTGTGTGGGGTCAGGAGGGGTTTACAGTGTGGATGTAGCAGAGCCGTGTGTGTATGAGGTGTACGGAGCGGAGCCGTGTGTGTATGAGGTGTACGGAGCAGAGCAGTTTGTGTGCTTGGTGTACTAAGCAGAGCTGTGTGTGCATGACAAGTATGGAGCGGAGTAGTGTGTGTATAAGGTGTACGGAGCAGAGCAGTGTGTGTACGAGGTGTACGGATCAGAGCAGTTTCTGTGCTTGGTGTACTAAGCAGAGCCGTGTGTGTGAACGACGTGTATGGAGCAGAGCCATGTGTGTACGAGGTGTACGGAGCAGAGCAGTTTGTGTGCTTGTACTAAGCAGAGCCGTGTGTGTACGACGTGTATACGATGTGTAGGGAGCGGAGCCGCGTGTGTACGAGGTGTAAGGCGCAGAGCCGCGTGTGTACGAGGTGTAAGGAGCAGAGCCGCGTGTGTACGAGGTGTAAGGAGCAGAGCCGCGTGTGTACGAGGTGTAAGGAGCAGAGCCGCGTGTGTACGAGGTGTAAGGAGCAGAGCCGCGTGTGCACGAGGTGTACGGAACAGAGCCGTGTGTGTACGAGGTGTAAGGAGCAGAGCCGCGTGTGCACGAGGTGTACGGAACAGAGCCGCGTGTGTACGAGGTGTAAGGAGCAGAGCCGTGTGTGTACGAGGTGTACGGAGCAGAGCCGCGTGTGCACGAGGTGTACGGAACAGAGCCGCGTGTGCACGAGGTGTACGGAACAGAGCCGCGTGTGTACGAGGTGTAAGGAGCAGAGCCGTGTGTGTACGAGGTGTACGGAGCAGAGCCGCGTGTGTACGAGGTGTACGGAGCGGAGCCGTGTGTGTACGAGGTGTGCGGAGCAGAGTCGTGTGTAGGGAGCGGAGCCGTGTGTGTATGAGGTGTACGGATTCTGTTATGTTCTGTCGAGGTCGCTATGTTTCTTTACCAAACCACCGGCCTCGCCATAGTATTGCCACCATTCCTCTCCTGTGGCTGAATCGCTTCCTGGTTACCAATTATGATGTCATCAGATCCTGCTGTTAGGCTGAAATAAGATGGTCATGAGCCATTGTCCAAGAACAGACAGTGATGTCCAGACTGGCTGCAAACCTTCGGAGCTGAACTCAACTGCATCAAATATGTCTTTTAGGATGTTGAGTTGGGTCAAGAGACCCCACTGCCAGTCTGGACATGAAGGTTCGTACAGTGGTAGTAATAGCAGTCCAATATGACTAACCAGATTATTCACTGTTTTTGGTATAAATTATAATACCACATGTCAAGCAATTCACCAGTTGGTGCAGTAGATTCTTAGACAATCCCCAGACTTGGCATTCATGATCTGCAGGTTTTTTGAGTCTGCGTATTTGAATAATTAATTGAAAGGGGGTGAAAGGGTGTTCAAAAGAATAGCAGTGATGAGTCATATTAGTGCGGTCAATCATTCTGTGAAGAAACCAGAGTGAATCAGGTGGCCCTTATTTAAGGGAGAAGCCAGCACATGTTGTACATGCATTTCTCCTTGAAAGCCTGAGAAATATGGGTCGTTTGAGACATTGTTCAGACGAACAGCGTACTTTGATTAAAAAGTTGATTGGAGAGGGTAAAACTTATAAATAGGTGCAGACAATGATCGGCTGTTCAGCTACAATGATCTCCAATGCTTTAAAATGGAAATGAAAAACAGAGACACGGAACAGGACCTTTCAAATGGATGGAAGAATAGCTAAAATGGCAAATGCTCACAAAAAGATCAGCTCCAGGATGATCAAAGACAGTCTCAAGTTACCTGTGAGTACTGTGACAGTTAGAAGATGCCTGTGTGAAGCTAATCTATTAGCAAGAAGCCCCCACAAAGTCCCACTGTTAAAAAAAAACCCAAAACATATACTGAAGCAGACACAATTTGCCAAAGAGTGCATCAACTGTGCTAAAGAGAAATGGAGAAACATTTGTGGACTGATGATAGTAAAATTGTTTTTTTGGGGTCCAAGGGCTACAGACAGTCCAATAGACGACCCCCAAACTCTGAATTCAAGCCACAGTGCACTCTGAACACAGTGAAGCATGGTGGTGCAAGCATCATGATATGGACAGGTTTCTCTTACTATGGTGCCGGACTTTTTACCGCATACCGAGGATCATGAAACAGTTTGCATATATTAGAATACTTGAATACTTCGCTGAAGAGGAAATGCCCTAACAATGGGTGTTTCAACAAGACAATGACCCTAAACACACCAGTGAATGAGCAAAATCTTGGTTCCAAAATTGAGGTTATGAAGGGGCCAGCCCAATCCCCTGACCTTATTCTGATAGAACACTTTTGGGGTGACATAAAAAATTCCATTACTGAGGCAAAGCCAACAAATGCTAATAAATTGTGTGTAATCAACGTATCCTGGGCTGCAATTACAGCTGACAGGAGCCAGAAGTTGGTTTACTCTGCACAACATAGATGTGAAGCAGTTCTAAAAAAAAACACCTGTGGTTTTATACAACTAAATATTAATTAGTGATTCACAGGAATGCTAAATCCTAAATAAAAAGAGGACACATTCTGAGTATGTAAAGACAAATGCAGACGCTGCTATTTTTTAGAACAGCCCAATGTTGATTTTTTTATATTTTCTGTTAAGTAGTTAAAAATTATCTACATTTCTCTGCATATTTTGATTTAGAAAACAGTGTGCAACATTCCCAATTGTTGTGCTACCCACAGGCAAGCGCGGTAGTGAACTCACAGGACCACAGAGGACTGTGGCAGGTGACCCCAAAGATGGACTCAGACAAAGCTTGACGGAAAGAAAGGACTTTAATGATCAGAGTGCGACTAGTGCCAAACAATGAAAGGTCCTAAAGTAGAGTCCTGAGTGCAAGTACAGCCAGCACAGGAATAGTCCAAATAGCCATAGGTATGGCCTAGTAGCAATGCACATCAGGTACAACCTGAGTACAAAGGCAAGGAACAGGGACCTGATAGGAAGCACCACCAAACTAAGGGCCAGGAAAACATTGCTTAGGCATCTCCCAGAAGGGGAGGATGCCTTATGGGCCCAGAGCTTCTCTGTGATAGGCCGGGAAGCACTTCCAGGTTAAGGAGTACCGGCCCTTTAAATCACAGCAGGATGCAGCGGGCGTCACCTTAGGAAGGTCCTGAAAGACCTGTTCAGTGCATTCATGTTTCTGGACGAGCAGACCACAGCCAGAGAGGTAGAGGAAGGTCCAGGACTGCGATCTGAGTGAGTATTCTGTATGGAAGGAAAGACAGCAGGATGGGCAGACTGTACGGAGCCACGTGCTGGGCGCCAACCCCCCTACCCAGTAGGGTTAGGACCCGCAGCTGGAGGCATGACACCAATGCATGGAAATAAAAACTATTATAAAGATTTTGGGCTTAACTCATGTTTTTGAACACAATGCTATTATTTTGAACACAACTGTACATTTCATGTGTTTTATGGACATTTGTATTCAAGTTCAAAGTTCCCATTCCCAACTAACCAGGGCCTCAACAGTAGATAATCTGTTATTTCCATTGTGTGCAGAGGTGTTTCTCTATTGTGAGTCATGGTAAAGTCTTGGCTTGTCCCTGACCACATCCTTTAGTCTTCTCCCTTTTCTTACTCTTTGTTTATTTGAACATGTTTTCCATCTCCTGATTTCATACTATGAAATGGTGTTTTCAGACTAATGCGTCAGTTTTCGATCATAGACACAACAATTTAGCTCTGTACTCCATCTGTGGCATCCCATAGTTTCCACTATCCAAGTAGTTCTTGTATCAGACCTTTTCTTTTGGCTATAGATCCCCCATCACTCCACCATACAATAGTTGTTTTACCAATGGACTCCTCAAGTGCTCTTGGTTTAGTGGTGGTACTTTCATTGCTCATGTGGCCATTGATTATTTGCAACAGTCATTTCTTGAAATCACAGGAATAGAAGAATAGACCATTGAGGGATCCAGCCAATATTAAGAAGTAGAGTTGGAGAAGATAGGTGAATATGTGCAGCTCATTATTTTGAAAGCACACACTCGCAAATAAATATGACGGAATATCTCTCCGACTACATAGAAGCAGTGAAGAGTAGAAACCATGGCATCTAAGCAGTTTTCTTTTTCATATATGAATAGTATAAGTAAATATAAGAAACTTAGTAATATATCATCAGAGAAATCAGCTTGTTTTCCCTTCTAATACTGATCATTATTACTTTTGACAGTGATCAATGAGGGGAACAGGCTCCCACATGAGGTAGTCAGTTCCCCTTCAATGGAAGTCTTCAAACAGAAACTGGACAGATATCTGTGTGGTGATGATAGAGTGAATCCTGCTTTGAGTAGGGGGTTGGAGCAGCTGACCCTGTAGATCCGTTCCGACACTACTATACTATGATTCTATGATTTGTCCTCCATTCACAGGTAACATCTATCTTCAGTGCAGACAAATTTTCACATTACTGAGGGAGGAGATAACAACGCTGCTCATATACGAAAGAAGAGAAGGGAAGAAGATGGAGGAGCCAGAGGCCGGCACAGACAGGCTGCTGCAAGTGCACCTGAAAGTGGAGAAAGAGACTCTGCTATAAGATGTCACATGTGCTCTCCTCTGTCAGTCAAGAAGCGGAAGGCGGTGACACCAGATAAATGTGTATTTCACAGATCTCATTTGGAACAGAGGTCACCAGAGACTAAAACTAGAAGTGTTCAAAAGGACAAAAGTGTAGAAAGAAAGAAAAGAGAGCGCCATCCACGCCAATATTGTTTGGGATACACCGGAAAGTTGAGGAATGAGTGCCAATTTCACCAGCTAGTATAGACCCATTGAAGATAAAAAGTATTTTCCTTCACTTCCATTTATAAAATTAATATTTTTTATTAGAAATCAATTTAAAAACAAGAGGGTCCATCATAAGGATAAAACCTTACAAATTTCTCGGGTGTACACTATGCCCTTAGTCATAGGAATATACATAGAATCATAGGAACTCTGTTTGAAACTATGAATAACCAATGACAATGCTTATCACAATGTCACAAATACAATTAAATATGCATGGAAACTGCTGGTAGGGAAGCCCTTATCATAGGAGATCTTAATGGTAACTCACAGCCAAGAGAAAAAGAGGACCATATCAAATTACATCTCTATTTACATTGCAAGTGAAAACTGCATAAAGCAAAACAATCTATCTACAATGGGTTGCCATGGCAGCCAGGGGCCTCCTAATGGCCGCATGGCTGCAATCTTTGTTCTCCTATGAAGCTCAGCCTATGACAAGGCTTTATAGGAGAACATATTTTTTTGTCTGTATACTGCATTACTGTGTCACTAGTGTCAGTGTAAGTTTTAGTCCCCTAAGGCACTAAGAAAAAAGTTAAAATATAAATTAAAAATCGTCTTTTAAAATTTGTAAAAAAAAATAAATCTCAAATCATTCAAATAACCCTCATTACCCCATTAAAAAAATAAAGAAATATACAGTTGAAACCAGAAGTTTCCCTCTGCTCTTTATAAAGACACATCTGCAGGTTTTTCTCACTATCTGACATGAAATCGGAATAAACCTTTCCCATTTTAGGTCAATTAGTAACCAAACTTATTTATATTTGCCAAATGGCAAAATAATGAGAGAGATAATGTTTTAAGGCATTTTTATTACTTTCTGCAAAGTCAAAAGTTTACATACATTTCATTAGTATTTGGTACCTGTATAACTTGGGTCAAACGTTTTGGATATCCTTCCACAAGCTTCTCACAATAGTTGGTAATAATTTTGGCCCATTCCTCCTGACAAAAATTGGTGAAACTGATCCATGTTTGTAGGTCGCCTTGCTTGCATCTATCTTTTTAGCTTTGTCCATTTTAAGAGGATTAACACTAGAAGTCCCAGAGAGGGGTCATTTAACATTTCTACCTTTGGAACCCAGAGACGGGTCGAATGACTTGAAGGATTTTAGCTAACATCCTATAATCACCGTCTTTTGTACTGTAATTAAGGCCATTACTGTTGCACCACAGTAGGTTGTTGTTTTCCAACCTCCTAAGGTGCGACAGTAATGGCCTTAATTACAGTTTGGACTAAGGGTCATTTGACCCTCTTTCGGGACTTCAGGGGGGAGCGCGAAATTTCTGGGACTTCTAGTGCTAAGCTCACGGTTTTGTGATAGCCACTCCAAAACATTGACTTTGTTATCCTTAAGCGACGTTGTAACCACTTTGTCAGTATGCTTCAGTTCATTGTCCATTTGGAAGTGCCATTGGAAATATCTTTCCAAGGTTTTCTAGGTACACTCAAAGCAGTAGACACCCAGACGGACAAAAGTGTGATGGATTAGAATGTGCACAAGTGGTAGAAGCAGACACATAGAAGGCCACATCTCTCTGCATTTTTGGGCCACCAAAAAACAAGATATCCAGTGTACCCTTCAGCCCAGGGTGACTAGCTAACACAGAATCATGATGCCCCCCCCCCCCAAAAAAAAACCTAACGTGAAGATTCAGGGGAGCAAATTACTTGTTCACAGGAATCCCAGATGGTGCCTCATCCTGGGCCTCAGCAATCTTAGACTCAACCTCTGTACTGAGTGCCGACACCAAGACTCCCTTCAGCAGGATGGACACTAGTCCCTCATAAGGTTCTCCACTTGGAAAACATCTGGACAACATATCTGCCTTAGTGTTATATCAAGCAAGATGAAAGGTAATGAGAAAATTAAACCTGTTAAAAAAAAGACCATCAAGCTTGTCTCGGAGACAAGTGCTTTGCTGAATCAAGATACTGGAGATTATTATAGTCCGTAATAACAGTGACAGGGTGAATAGTTCCCTTCAAAAACTGTCGCAACTCCTCAAATGACAATTTGATTGTGAGCAATTTCCTATTACCCATGTCGTAACTACAATCAGCTAGCGACAACTTCTTAGAAAAGAAGGCACATGAGCGAAGTGTACCTAGTGATGGGTCCTGAGACAAAACAGTCCCCACCCCTACCTCAGAAGTGTCAACCTGCACAGTAAACGGAAGTAACACATTGGGCTGTATACTGTAAGTACCAGAGCAGACAAGAAGTATTTTTCAGACAGTCAAACATGTGTAACACACTCTCAGACCAGTCAGAAAAGTCTGTACCTTTCTTAGTAATGTCGGTCAAAAGTCTCGCTCAAGCAGAAAAATTCATAATAAACTTTCTGCAATAATTAGTAAGCCCAAAGAACCATTGTAGTGCCTTAAGATTTTCCAGATGGTCCCATTTTAGAATAGACTGCAATTTGGAGTCATCCATCCTAAGCCCAAAGGCGGAAATAATATAACCCAAAAACAGCAATTCCTGAACAGCAAATACACATTTTTCTAGCTTAGCGAACAGCTTGTTTGCCCTGAGTATCTGCAATAGTTGTTTAACATGTTCCATGTATGACCAGCGGTCTAGAGAGTAAATGAGGATGTCATCCAGATTTACGAGTATAATAGCAAATTTCCCCAACAGGTGAGCAAATACATAATTTATGAAATGTTGAAACACCGCAAGCGCATTGGTTAAACCAACGTGCATTCCGAAATTTTCAAAGTGTCCCTCGGGTGTAGTAAATGCAATTTTCCACTCATCCCCCTGATGGACCCTGATACAATGATAGGCTCCCCAGAGGTTGAGTTTGGGGAACCACTTTGCAGCGGAAATCTGTTAAATAGGTCCAGAATCAGAGGCATAGGATACAGATCCCAAACCGTAATCTGGTTATGCTCCCAGAAATCCAGACACAGACGGAGTCCATCATCTTACAAACAAAAATCCTGCCGCTACCGGGAACAAAGGCGGAATAATGCGACCATTGGTCAAACTCTGTTATGTACTCCTTGAGAGCTTGTTTCTCCAGACCAGACAGATTATACATTCTGCACTTTGACAGCTTGGCCCCAGGCTTCAACGTCATGATGCAGTCATAAGGTTGGTGAGGCGGCAGTTCCTGACTATCCTTTTTAGGCTATGTGTGGACTAGAAAGTGACTTTTTCTTAAGAAAAATCCGGACCCATTTAAAGAATCCTGCACCCGCGGTAAAAAACAGCATCAAAACCGCAGAAAAATCAGTGGTTTACTACGGATTTACCGCAGGTTGGTCCCTGCGGATTTTTACCATTATCTATGGCAAAAACTGCAGGTACCTGCAGAAAAGTGACATGCTCATTAATTCCGCAACGGAAAATCCGTGGGTAAATCCACAGGTACAAAAAACCGCAGTGTGCGTACAGCATTTTTTTAAAACCCATAGGATTTGCTAGGGAATGACTGTGTTAGACACATTTTCTGCAGCAAATCCGCGGCAAAATCCAGGGTAAATCCACAGCGTGCGCACATAGCCTTAGAGAACACATCACTAAACTCTGACAAGGGCTCAGGTAAAACAGATTACGGTGGAGACACAGGTCCCCAAACAGTGTTTCTTACAGTAAAAGCTCCACTGAACAATGTCCTAGGTTTTCCAGTCCACTACCAAATTGTGTAAAGTGAACCATGGGAATCCTAACACTGTTTGTGTTGCGGACGGGGGCCGCCGCCGCTGCTCAGATCCGGGTTCGTTACTGCTTCTCGAGTGGTGACCGGACCCGGGCTCGCACGGCCGTCCGTCCTCACAACCGTAGGAAGGGAGTATTTACAGGGGATTGATTTGTCGGTGACGCCACCCGTGGGTTGCGGTGAGGTATTGGTAGCACCGCCGCTGCCTGGTGATGGGGCGCCCGGGGCTGATGGAGCGGGGCAGCAAGGTGGGATCCCCTCCATGGGTAGGGGAGGTGTAGTCCTGGGGCCCAAGTACACGGGAGTAATGACTGCTGGAGGTGGCGTGCCGGGTTGGACCAGGGATCAATGGTGTACTCAGAGTTCAAAGAATCACACACAAGTCCAGTGGTAAACAAAGTTGCCAGTGACCGGTCGCCTTTGGCGGGTGTATTCGGGTCCCACACCTGGGTGTAGCAAACAGGGGTCCCTTCCTCCTGCACTCACTGTCTGTGTCTTCTCTGGGACAACTCCGCTTGGAACGGGGAAGTCCACTCCTAGAATTGTGTATGTTTGGGAGCTGTGGCCCACGAAATCTGACCCTTGGGATTTCTGTGGGTTCTGACGGACACCCTATCCCCCGCGTTGGGCTTCCGTTTCGCTCTTTGGGCTTCTGTGGAACAAGGCCTGAAACTTTGTCCCCGGCTGGTCAATTAACAAGGGGGCTTGCAACTGTCCTCGTCCTAGGGTCCAGGTACCCGACTGTGCACTGCCTCCAGACCAGATTCCCGCCGTCTGCGGGCTACAACCCTGCCCCTGTCCACTTAATGTCTCCCGTGACCGGATCTCCATCACCTATGGTCCTGCTTGCCATCTGCCACCTAGTCCGGTAATCCAGGGGCCCCAACCCCTGACTCACTTCCACTGTCTGACTTCAACTAGACTCTCCACTTAACTATCAGTACTCAACTTGACTGTTCTGTCGTGTTCCCGCCCCTGACACCTCAGGACGCCTAGGTGGGCACTCCCACCCACTGGTGTGTCCTTATTATCATGAGGGGGTGGCTAGGCTTTAACACTAGAAGTCCCAGAAATTTCGAGCTCTCCCCTGAAGTCCCGAAAGAGGGTCAAATGACCCTTAGTCCAAACTGTAATGAAAGCCATTACTGTCGCACCACAGGAGGTTGGAAAACAACAACCTCCTGTGGTGCGACAGTAATGGCCTTAATTACAGAACAAAAGACGGTGATTATAGGATGTTAGCTAAAATCCTTCAGGTCATTTGACCCGTCTCTGGGTTCCAAAGGTTGAAATGTTAAATGACCCCTCTCTGGGATTTCTAGTGTTAATGGCTGTGTGTTGTACCTGGGAGTGGGTTTTTGTGTTGGAATCAAGGAGGGTGGACTACTTCTGTGACTACCTGGTTTTGCCAGGGCGTCACATTTGCACAAGTAGGTTCTTGAGCACATGGCAAATAATACACTCAGAATAGTTTCCAATGTGGAGTTCCAATCCCTGTACAAACTCCTTGAGGACACCTTGGGAGAGAGGTGACGAGCCAATGGCAAAAATCCGTAAAGGACTTTGTAACTTGTCAACACTTAAAGGGCAGAGGGAGCTGTGATAGGTCTTCAATGACCTGTGACCCTAGCAACAACTCACAGGCTAGCAGGAATTAACTCCTGCCAGACCGATCAACAGCGAACACAAAACTGGTCAATGCCCGACTCTGACCAAGCAATACAGAAGCACCAGGTAGTGTGTCAGACTCTGCAGTGTGAACAGAGTCCAAAGTCGCCATGATGCCAGGTGTGTATAAAGCAGCACACTAGATGACAGGATGCTCCTGAAGATACCACAATGCATTATGAGAAGCGTTGGAAAGGTATTGTACTGACAGGTTTCCACACCACCGACAATGTGGAAGATTATATGAGCAGAGGCATTGGATGGTTAAGCCGGGAAAATACGGTTCTGGCTGCAGAAAAAATGGATGAAAGTTAAATGCAACATGAAAACTATTATTGAAAACTCAGTTGCCCTTAAGTCCTAAATTGATTTACCTTTTTTCTTTGTTATACATTTTCATCTACAAATTATCAATAAAAGCTATGGTTTTTAGTTTGTTTATGGGGAACAAAGTATGAATTTCAAGTAAAATTTTTCTCACCTTCTACATTCATTAATAGAGATTAGCAAACAAGTTCAATGTTTGTACCGAACACAGACTTTACAAAAAAAAACATAAAAAGGCCAAAGCCAGCGAGGGATAGAATAAAAACTTTAGTTTATTTTACATATTAAAATAATCTGCATTGGCACCAACAGAGCTTATGTGTGGAAAAGAAACCAACGCGTTTTGGCAAGTAAATGCCTTATTCATGGAACTGAATGGAACTTTTTGTCTTTTTCTGGATTTACTAGCTCTAGCCTGGGTGTCTCCATGTAAGCGTCACGATAAACTCTGGAGTGAACAGTAGTGGTGAGCTGGCTTTTACTTTTTCTTACTTTACCAAAAACATAGTACGGGTTCGGAGTTCAAGTGCTTTATGTATGCTGACTACTCGAGTGATCATCGCTGTGCTGGGGTACGCTCGGTGCTCAGCCCAGTACAAGTCTCTTGCAGTGTTTTAATGGCTCAAATTTGGGTTAAATCAGCGTGATCAGATGTGGTGTGTACAAAAAAAAAAATGCCAAAACTCCGCCCTCCCCCAGAAGTACTCTGTTTATGGCTGGCTTGTGGGCAGAGACCTTAACTGCCCAATTAGTGACTCCCATTGGGGTTCAGGTCAAGTCCGGGTCCCAAACTGAACTTTATCTAAAGTCCGTTTGAACCAGCCGAACTGAACTTTCATAGGTCTGCTCAACTCTATTCATTGACAAAAGTTTGGAGACCAACATACATTTTAGCTGAATATCAGCTTCTGGGACAAAATTAAGACTGATGGCAACCCATTCCTATTTTATCAATACTTGAAATTTATCACTGTTTCTGTAATTTTGTTTCTCCTCCCATTTTTTGAGAATTTCCACAGGTTCTCAAAGGTATTAAGATCTTTGGAGTTTCCTGGTTATAAACCCAAATTTTAATGTTTATTTATCGAATACTTAGTTATTACTTTTGCCTTGTTAAACTGAAGGAGCCAGCGGGGGCCCTGCCGAGGCTGGGGGTTGTAGTCGTGGTACCCCCAACTGGCTCACTCCATGAAAAAGGGGAAATGTTTGTAGGGGTGGTAGGAGGATGCCGGCTCCCAGGGGTGCTGCAGGGTTTACCTCTGGATTCAGCTTCAGTCCCAATAAAAGAGAGGCAGACTCCACTTTATTCGTTTTGCAAACTTCTCCATTTTCCGGGACAGGGCATGCTTTCTTCACCAGACACAACCACTCCCTCACTGCTCCCATCACCCCGAATGTCAAAGTATTCCATCGGCCTCCTGGTTTACCATTCCCTTTCCCTGCAGATACGGCTGCTGTGGCTATGCTGACCTCCCTCTTCCCAGGAAACTTCAGCAACAAACCTTCCGCCAGACCTCAAACCACAGGGTAGCCTTCTCTACTTCAGAATCCGACTAGCCTCCACTCTGTTACTCTGCAGCCTCCTTCTTCCTTGCCTCCTTCCTTCTGTCCCTCACTTCTGCCCTCCCCTCTCTTTCCTAAACTCTCCCTTCCCCCTCCTGTATCAAACTATGGGGACCCTGTGCCCTCTAGTGGTGAGCTGAGTAACTTCACCCCAACCCACCTTTCTACCATAACAAGAGGCCAGGTGTTAAGTGTTTGGCTCCTGTCACCTCCTTACAACACCAGTTTGCTTCTGGTTCATTGGGAGACTGTTATTGGAGAAGGTTTAGATCTTATTCTTTATTCATAGCAGTGTTCTTAGGCAAAATTGTGAGTTAGTCCAATCCCTCAGTTGAAAAGCAGCCCCACATATGAATGGCCTCAGGATGCTTTACTGTTGGCATGTCAGAGGAGTCATAGTAGCACTCACCTTTTCTTTTTTCGACAACTGTTCTTGCAGATGTCCCAATCAGTCAGAAGGGGACTTCATCAGTGAAAATAACTTTACCCCAATCCTCTGCAATCCATTCTCTGTACTTCTTGCAGAATATCAATCTGTACTTGTTTTTTTCTGGTACAAAAATGACTTTTGATGCCCTTCTTGATACCAGGCCTGCCTGCAAAATACTTTTACCGCACTGTGCATGCCAATTCACTGACAGGTCTGCTGCCATTCCTAAGCAAGCTCTTCACTGGTGTTCAACAGTATATCCATAACTGAATCTTTAAGAAATAAACCTGGCTGTATTTTTCTGGGCATCCTGAAGCTCTCTTCACAGGAATTCAACCTCTTTTTTTAAGTTAAGCAATGTTCTTCCCTTTAAAGTCCTTTTGATGTAAGGCAGTTATTACTGAACATGTTTCCTTTTGGGTAACCATTGTTAACATAAGGCTATGTGCACACAGTGCGTTTTTCGTGGCGTTTTTGTGCGTTTTTCCGGTGCGCTTTTGCTCAGAAAACTGTATGACTTTGCTTCCCCAGCAAAGTCTATGAGTTTTCATTTTTGCTGTCTGCACACAGCATTGTTTTAGCTACATTTTTGTGGTACCCACAAAAACGCAGCATGTCAATTATTTTTGCGTTTTTCACTGCATTTTCCACCCATTGAGTTCAATGAAATGTTCAAAAACACAATGAAAAACGCAAATTGCAAATATAGCTGTGTTTTAGTGCGTTTCTAAGACTAAAAACGCAGCTATAAATACAAGGGGTGGGTAGTAAAGTGACATGTACAGGAAGAGGATTCCTTCTGTTGGTAAACACATAAGCGTGAATCCTCCCGGTACCGCCACCGCTACTTCCACTTCCTGTCCGGCGCCATGTCCACTCCCGTGCGGCGCCATGTCCGGGCGGGAGGTGGAAGCAGCTGCGAAATCAAAAGTTAACAGTAGAAAAAATAAAATCTCATATTCACCTGTCTGCAGGTTCCCGACATATCCGCTCACAGCTCCTCTCCCGGTACCGCCACCCCCGCTCCGGCTGTGTGCAGGCTCCCAGGCACGTCCGATAGCTGCAGGACCTGGCAGTGGATCACCTGATGCGGCACCTGCCGCATCAGCTGATCGGAAGTCTCGCGGTGACGCAGGCTTTTTACCGCCTGGCCGGCTTAAACTATCAGCTGACGCCGTCAGGAGACCGCATCACTGATTACTAGCAGCTCCTGCAGCGATTGGAAGGAAGTCAGCATATACGTGTGTATTTATTTTTTTTGCACTGATGCATCAACTGATTGTATAAATAGCTTTTATACAATCAGCTGATGTGTGATGTGTTTCAGGCCCTTGAACCTGACATCATCCGATCGATTTTCCTTCCAGCAAACCGATCAGATGATATTGGATCTGGATTGGACGGCGTGGGACCATTGACCCAGGATTACTGCGTTGTGTTGTTTTATCTCTACTAAAAATATTTTTCTGTGTATTTTTTTTTTATCATTACTAGAAATTCATGGTGGCCATGTCTAATATTAGCGTGACACCTTGAATTTCGGGCTTAGGGCCAGCTGATAATATACAGTTAGCCACAACCCCATCATTACCCAGCGAGCCACCCGTCACCAGGGCAGCTGGAAGAGTTGGATACAGCGCCAGAAGATGGAGCTTCTTTGAAAGCGCCATTTTCTGGGGTGGCTGCGGACTGCAATTCGCAGGGGGGGTGCCCAGAAAGCTTGGGCACTCTGCACTGTGGATTCCAATCCCCAGCTGCCTTGTTGTACCTGGCTGGACTCAAAAATTGGGTGAAGCCCACGCAATTTTTTTAAATTATTTCATGAAATAATTAAAAAAAAAAGGGCTTCCCTATATTTTTGGTTCCCAGACGGCTACAAATAGGCAGCTGGGAGTTGGGGGCAGCCCGTACTTGCCTGCTGTAGCTGGCTAGCATACAAAAATATGGCGAAGCCCACGTAATTTTTTTGGGGGGGGGGAAACTCCTGCATACAGTCCTGGATGGAGGATGCGGAGCCTTGTAGTTCTGCAGCTGCTGTCTGCTCTCCTGCATACACTATTGGATGAGGTATGCTGAGCCTTGTAGTTCTGCATCTGTCTGCTCTCCTGCATACACTAGTGGATGGAGCATGCTGAGCCTTGTAGTTCTGCAGCTGTCTGCTCTCCTGCATACATTAGTGGAGAATGAAGAACATATTGTAGAAGGAAATGACATCAGACTTTTTTTTTTTTCAACAATCTTTAATGGCATTATTCACTGATAAAAAATGCATAAAAACGCAGTGAGCAAAAACGCAGCAAAACGCAGCAAAAAACGCACAAAAACACAGTAAAAACGCACACGGTTTTTGCCGCAAGTGCGTTTTTTTGCCGCAAAAAACGCAGCGTCAAAAAAACGCAGTGTGTGAACTTACCCTAAGACGACAATGATTTTCAAGCACTAGTTCCCTTTAAAAGCAACCTGTCTGCTCCTACAATTCAATCAGCATGATAGAGTTGTTTCCACATTCTGAACATGAATGGCTTCTTCCCTGTGTGATATCTCTGATGTTTAACAAGATTTGGTGTATTTGCAAAACATTCTGAACCTAGAAAAGCCTCTCCTCTGTCAATTTTTCAACGTGTAACAAGATTTTAAAGAGGTTGTCCACTACTTTTACATTCATAGCGTATCCTTAGGCCTTAAGACACCCCACACTCCGCACCCCTGTCGATCAGCTCCTTTCATAGCTAGCAGTGGCAGCAAGCAGTCAGAAATGTTCAGTTCTGGAGTTGCCCCGTCAACTGATAGTGGCCGCGGCCGGTTACTGCACCTTCTGCCTCCCATAAAATCAATCGGAGGCGGACTTGCAATAACTGACCACGGCCACTATCAGAAGACGGGTCAGCTCTGGAACTGAGGATTTCTGGTTGCCTGCTACCGCTAGCACCGAAAACAGCTGAACAGCAGGGTTGCGGGGTGTCGGACCTTGGCCAATCCGATATTGATGACCTCTCCTAAGTATACAGTTGTGCTCAAAAGTTTACATACTCCGGAAGATTTTTTGCTTTCTTGGCCTTTTTTCAGAGAATATGCATGATAGCACAAAAATGATTTTTCCGCTCATGGTTAGTAGTTGGGTGAAGACATTTATTGTCAAACTACTGTGTTTTCTCTTTTTAAATCATAATGACAACCAAAAACATCCAAATGACCCTGATCAAAAGTTCACATACCCTGTTGATTTTGGCCTGATAACACGCACAGAAGTTGATACAAATGGGTTTAAATGGATAACATCCTCACCTGTGTCCTGTTTGCTTTTAATCAGTGTGTGTGCATAAAAGCTGAGTGAGTTTCTGGGATTCAAACAGACTCTTGCATTTTTCATGCAGCCACTGACGTTTCTGGATTGTGAGTCATGGAGAAATCATAAGAACTGTCAACAGAGCTACGAGAAAGGATAGTCGAATTGTATAAAACAGGAAGGGGTTACAAAAAGATATCCAAGGAATTGACAATGCCAGTCAGCAGTGTTCAAACTGTGATCAACAAATGGAAAATCAGGGGCTATGTAAAAAACAAACTACGATCAGGTAGACAAACAAAAATTTAGCCCACAATTGCCAAGAAAATTGTTCAGTATGCAAAGAAAAACCCACAAATAACATCAGCTGAAATACAGGACTCACTGAAAACTAGCGGCGTGGCTGTTTCAAGATGCACAGTAAGGAGGCACTTGAACAAAAATGGGCTGCATGGTTGAGTCGCCAGAAGAAAGCCATTACTGCGCAAATGCCACAAGTATCCCGCTTACAATATGTAAAACAGCAGAGAGACAAGCCTCCAAACTTCTGGAACAGGGTAATTTGGAGAGATCAGACCAAAAGGAACACCATTCCTACTGTAAAGCACGGAGGTGTCTCGCTGATCATGTGGGGATGTGTGAGCTGCAAAGGCACAGGAAAATTGGTCAAACTTGAAGGAAAGATGAATACAACACATTTTCAGCAAAAAATGGAAGAAAATTTTCATTCATCAGCCCGGAAGCTGTGCATTGAACGTACTTGGATGTTCCAACATGACAACGATCCAAAACACAAGGCAAAGTCGACCTGTCATTGGCTATGGCAGAACAAAGTGATGGTTCTGGAGTGGCCATCTCAGTTTTCTAACCTCAATATCATTAAGCCACTCTGGAGATTCTCTGCAGTTCATGCAAGAAAGTCCAGGAATTTATAGGAACTGGAGGCTTTTTCCCAAGAAGAACGGGCAGCTTTACCATCTAAGAAAATAAAGAGCCTCATCCACAACTAAGACTTCAAGCTGTGATTGATGTTAGAGGGGGAAATACACGGTATTAAGAGCTGGGGTATGTGAACTTTTATCAGGGTCATTTGGATGTTTTTGGTTGTCATTATGATTTAAAAAGAGAAAACACAGTAGTTTGACAATAAATGGCTTCACCCAACTACTAACCATGAGTGGAAAAAAAGTTTGTGTTATCATTCATATTCTCTGAAAAAAAGGCTAACAAAGCAAAAAAATCTGCCATGGTATGTAAACTTTTGAGCACAACTGTAGGCCATCAATGTAAAAATAGTGGACAACCTCTTTAACTTTTTTTTTTTTTATTTATTTGACTTTGTTGACTATGTCTGTAATATGTGTTTTTGAACAATTTGTAAATGCAATATATGCCTTCTCAATGTATATTTTTAAAATAAAACCAAGTAGAACATCATCTCCTACATATGAGAATGGCTTCTCCCCTGTGAGTTCTTTGATGTCGAAGAAGATGTGATTTGTTGGTAAAACATTTCCCACATTCTGAACATGAAAATGGCCTTTCTCCTGTGTGAATTCTCCTATGTCTCACAAGAACTGATTGATCTGTAAAACACTTCCCACATTCTGAACATGAAAATGGTTTCTCCCCTGTGTGAATTCTTTGATGTCTAACAAGATTTGATTTCTCTGAAAAACAACACCCACATTCTGAACAAGAAAATGGCTTCTCGCCTGTGTGAGTTTTAAGATGCCGAACAAGATGAGTTTTGAGATTAAAACATTTCCCACAATCGAAACATGAAAAAAGCTTCTCACGTGTGTGGCTTATCTGAAGATTTGATCTATCTACAAAACATTTTCCACGTTCTGAACATGAGTATGTTTTTTCTTCTGTGTGAGTTTTCTCATGATCAGCAAACTCAGATATCGGATTAAAATATATCCCACACTCTAAACAAGAAAATCTTTTCTCCTCTGTGTCAACTTTTTGATGTGTAATAAAAGAGGTATTGAGGGAAAAAGCTTTTCCATACTCTGAATATGAAAATGGCTTCTTTTCTAAAAGAGCAGTTTGATTTTCAGCGTCTCTTTCATGACTTTTATGTTTCTTAATAGTCTGTGATGAATCAGAAGATAAATGTGTACAATGAAGAGATGATGGTAAATCTAGGATAATGGGATACACTTGACTTGTTTCCTGTGTGAAATGAACATCATCCAATGTAAAAAGAGCAGATATCAGCTGCCCCTCTGATTTCCCGGTACAGTCATCTGCCAAGAATAAAACCAATTATTATTTTTAATAAAATAACTTAAAAATATTTATATTTACAATAAGAATGAATTGTTGTGTCCATATTTTTATTTTACTTAAAGGGAACCTGTCACATACAAAATGTGTTCTGACCTATCAGCAGACGCATGTGTGCCCTAATTACACCTCCCTACCCATCCCTGTGTTGGAATTGTGTAATATGAAAGTAATAAAAAAACTTTTTTTACTTCCATATTTCCTATGTAAATAGCAGAGCTCGTCGCCCCATGGGCGTCGCATCACCCTATGGACGTTTGCATACTTTCCATGGCATCACGCCCCTGTGGGCGTGATACCATGGATTCACATGTGTGACGTCCCCCTTCGCTCCTTCAGAATCCCGCGCGTGCGCACTTACCCCATTCCCGCAGACTTTCCGGGTGCTCGATGTCAGTTTCAGACGCACTCTGCGCATGAACAGAAAATTCTGATCATGCGCTGTGCACGTCTGAAGCCGGCGAATGAACACCCGGAAAAGGCTGCGGGAATGGTAAGTGCAAACATGCGCAAGATTCTGAAGGAGCGATGGGGGACGTCGCACATGTGAATCCATGGTATCATGCCCACAGGGGCGTGATAACATGGAAAGTATGCACACGCCCATGGGGCGACGAGCTCTGCTATTTACATAGGACATATGGAAGTAATAAAACGTTTTTTATTACTTTCATATTACACAATTTTACAACACTGGGATGGGTAGGGAGGTGTAATTAGGGCACACATGCGTCTGCTGATAGGTCAGAATGCATTTTGTATGTGACAGGTTCCCTTTAAATTAAAAAAATTGTCTCAATCAACATTTTATGGTGAGAAAAATTTTCATATTTGTATCCCACTTTTTGTGACTACATGAGAAGCACCTGAAGGGTTAACATACCCGAATGTGGTTTTGGATACTTTGAGGAGTGCAGTTTTCTAAAATATAGGCCCTTTAAAAGTGATTCTCTGATTCCTCCCCCAGCAAAAAATAAGTATTTCATACACTTCTGATTTTGCACGTTTTCCCACCTACAAAGAATAGAGAGGTCTGTAATTTTTATTGTAGATACACTTCATCTGTGACAGACAGAATATACAAAATAAAAATCCCCCAAAAAAAAAAAATCACATTTTATGATTTTTACATAATTAATTAGCATTTTATTTCATGAAAGAAGTATTTGTTCACCTACCAACCTACCAACCAGTAAGAATTCTGCCTCTCACAGACCTGTTATTTTTTCTTTAAGAAGCTCCTACTCTGCACTCATTACTTTTATTAATTGCACCTGATTGAACTTGCTACCTTTATAAGAGGCACCTGTCCACACACTCAATAATGCTCCAACCTTTTCACTATGGCAAAAAAAGAGCTGTCTAAAGACACCAAAGACAAAGTTGTAGACCTACACAAGGTTGGGAAGGGCCCCAGGAAAATAGGCAAGCAGCTTGGTGAGAAGGCAGTAACTGTTGGTGAAATTATTAGAAAATGGAAGGAACTCAAGATGACTGTCAATCTTACTCAGTCTGGAGCTCCATGCAAGATTTCACCTTGTAGGGTAAGTATGATTCTGAGAAAGGTCAGGAATCAGTCCACAACTACACAGGAAACCTGCTCAATGACTTGAATAGAACTGGAACCACAGTCTCAAAGATTACAGTTAGTAACACACTACAAAAATAGAAAATCTTTGGCGGGAGCTGAAACTCAATGTTGCCCAGTGACAGCTCTGAAACCTGAAAGATCTGGAAAAGAGCTGTATGGAGGAGTGGGCCAAAATCCCTGTCGCAGTGTGTGCAAACCTGGTCAAGAACTACAGGAAACGTCTGACCACTGTAATTACAAAGGTTTCTGTAACAAATATTAAGTTCTGTTTTTCTATAGTATCAAACTTATTTCATGCAAAAAAATGCAAATTATTTAAAAATCATACAATGTGATTTTCTGGATTTTTTTGGGGAAGTGTACTTATGATAAAAATTACAGACCTCTTTATTCTTTGAAGGTGGGAAAATTTGCAAAATCGTCAGTCTGGAGATTTTGATGTTCCTTGCCTGTTGTCCTGATGAAGGTAGCTGTGACTCCTGAAACGCGTCGACCTGTGCATGTTATTAAAGAAGCATTAATCTCCTTCTGAATCAATTGAGTCCTTGGCGTGGATGCAAGACCTTTCCTCTATTACTCTCAGATATAAAAAAGCAAAATAAATAAGCCTAAATTTACCAATAAAAAATTATATGTGTAGTGGAATAAAGCTGTTTCAAAATCACTGAACTCAGAAGAAGCCCCAAAGTTATTACCACATAAAGTAACATGTCAGGTTTCATAATATGGGAACTCGTTAGGACCACAAAAACTGGCTGCGGCAGGAAGAGTTAAATCAGGATATCTTGGGCACCAACTAAAGAAGAATTGTGACTATAGACAATAACATATCTGCTAAAATGATTACTGTCCACCTCAAAAGTCTTCATTGTCAATAATAGCTATTGGTGAAACATCTCTGGATAATTAGAGATTGGTTTGATAGCACTTGACAATCCATACTATTGCGAGGGACAATGTCAGATTAGTTTCTTGAAGACATATTAGACATTTAGAGAGTAGCTTTTAACATAGTGCAGAGCTGAGGTGTCTTAAATTTAGGTCTCAGACTTTAGTTAAGGCAATGGAGGCCTTTTGAAACCATAGATGCATCTGTACCTTCTCCCCATTTAGTGGTTACTACTCACCTGGGCGGTTATCTGTAGGAATCTCCTTTTTACTCCGCTCATCACCCCTCCCATATGTCTCTGTAGTATTAATATGAGTCAGATCTTCACCCTGAAACAAATATTGTAAAAGTCACAGACAGATGGAGAAGTCACATCTATGATCAGCGCTAATCCTGCCATCTCCACCGCTCTCATTACACAAGTATAAATCATAATACTGGTGGATAAAACAAGACTGAGCACAAGTCTGCACATCAAAGGGAGATTTCATCACACCTTCTCTCCATCTACCTGATGATGCTGAGGAACATCTGGATTTTCTTGTTTACAGTCTTGTTGGAGAAGAGTACGGGGACATCTCTCTGGTGTTGTCCTCTTACTGGATAGAACTGGAGGAAACACATACAGGGACTGAATTCATTCTTTACATTCAGATAGGCCATGTGTATTTAGTCCTGTCTATTACCTGGTGATGTGAGAGGCTGGGGAATCTTCGTCATGACATCCTTGTACAGATCTTTGTGCTCTTCGAAATACTCCCACTCCTCCATGGAGAAATAGACGGTGACGTCCTGATACCTTATAGGAACCTGATACATACAACGATACCGTCATCCCATGATCCCTTCATAGTGTTACTGTATAATGTCCCAACATTCCCAGCAGTGTCACCTCTCCAGTCAGCAGCTCAATCATCTTGTTGGTGAGCTCTAGGATCTCCTGGTCATTGATGTCCTCATGGTTTAGGTGGTGAGGTGGAGGCCCCATGATTGGGCTCAGGGGTCTTCCCCATCCCTCAAACACAGGGGCCTGACAGCGCTCACTAGAGGTCTTCTTCACTACTGTGTAATCCTGGTTATGGAGAGACACAGTAATAAATCTCACTACAGACATTTCCAGAGTCCTCACCTCTCCAGTTCTGTCCATCTGTTATTCCCATAGATAAGAATGATGTAATGTGACGTCATCAGAATCTCTCACCTCTCCAGTAAGCCGGAAGAGGATCTCTAGGGTGAGGTGTAATATCTTCTCCACCATCTTGTCCCTGTCCCTATCCATCCTTGACGGGTCAAATCAGGAGAATTCTCTTATATAGAAGATCTCCACTGAGAGGATCCAATATTGTATGGACCTGAATGGGGAGAAGATGAGTCGATTTAACATCATAAAGAATCCCTTACTGGAGATAATAAGGGGAAACATTTGAGGAGATAAAAAGTGTAGATGTATTCTCAGATCATATACACTAGAATGTCAAATACAATCCTCTCACTGCACTCCTGAATCGGATTTGATTGTAAAGGGGGAGTGACAATGTGCTAAGTGCAACCCACAGGCAGTTAACACATCTAACCTCACTTCTTGCAGCTATCAGTTTCCATTTTCATATGCCAGCAAGAAGCATACCCTTTGTGTCACACTGGTATACATGCACACCTAACAACTTTCCCAACCATCTGGTAGCTAGTCTTCTTGCACTATGGCATACACAAGGTAACTCAACCGGGCTATACTTTCCCTCTTCTATGCTGTGGGTACATTTGAGGCGACATCGAACAAACTTTTTAAATTTTAGATTTAATATACAAAAAAGAAAGTACAATGCTTAAAAAAAATACAATAAGATAAAATAATAAAAACACAAACAAAAGGTAAAATCAATATAAGAACAAATGGGTTAAATACAGAAACATCTTAGGGATTAAAGGGAACCTGTCATCAGAAATTTAGCTTGAAACCTAAGAGTTTCCCCCTCTGCAGCTCGTGGGCTGCATTCTAGAAAGGTTCCTGTACTTTTTGTGGCGCCATTTAAACCAAATTAAATACTTTATAAACTTGTACCTTTTGCTATGTAAATTTTGTAAATCGTCCATGGGGGCGGGCTCTCTGGTGACCGTTGCTGTTCCTCCAGCACATTGACGCCGTCCCCCCACGCTCCATTTCATCCATCAGGACGCCGCCCACTGCGCCCGAGGTGCCGCCCACGCCAGGATCGCTGGTGACGTGTGTCACAAGCACGAGATTATGGGCGGCGCGGTGATTGCATCGCAAGTGCCCGCCCATAATCTCGTGGACGCGCTGTCCCCACTGCCTCCAGCGTTCTGCGCATGCGCTCGCCGGCCAAATGACCCGACGTCACCTCCTTCCCATCTTACCCTGCAGCAGGGCAAGATGGGAAAGAGGTGACGTCGGGTCATCTGGCCAGCAAGCGCTTGCGCAGAACGCTGGAGGAAGAGGGGAAAGTGCGGTCACGAGGTTATGGGCGGCACTTGCTGATGACACTCACAGCGCCGCCCATAACTTCGTGCCTGCGCAAAACGTCACCAGCGGTCACACGTGCACACAGTGCACAGTACCGCTACAGTCACACAGCGTATGCACGGGACCACGGGCGCCCAGGGGCGGCGTCCTGAGATATGAAATTCAGCGTTGGGGGGCGGCGTAAATTTGCTGGAGGAACAGCAATGGTCACCAGAGAGCCCGCCCCCATGGACGATTTACAAAATTTACATAGCAAAAGGTACAAGTTTATAAAGTATTTAATTTGGTTTAAAAGGGGCCACAAAACGTACAGGAACCTTGCTAGAATGCAGCCCAGGAGCTGCAGAGGGGGAAACTTTTAGGTGTAAAGCAAAATTTCTGATGACAGGTTCCCTTTAAACCTTCTGGTGGAAGTGATCACCTTGGCAATTATGGTAGATCTACAATTCCCGTGGTCTCTCCTGGAATCTGAAGATGAATTTTCCTGGAGGAGATATTATTAACGATCTTATGTGAGAGGAGGATGACTAATTGTATGCACAGAAAGATGGTGCAAGT